>NW_020956584.1:164133-167963 GCF_003031625.1 Empidonax traillii
GTACTTAGAGGCTTAATCTTAACCTCCTCCAAAGGGTTACCATGTATTTTGAGACAACAAAGAAGACTTGTTTGAATATGGAAAATAAGTCAGCTGAAGTAACAAAAAAAACCAAACAAAACAACCAAAAACCAGAGATTAACAACTGACATTGGAGCACTTTTGGACAAGTCAAAATGAAGATGTGCTAGCATATCTAAAATTTAGCAGCCACTCTTGTAACACAAACAGCAATCAGAAAAAAATTAAATTCTAATGTCAGATAATGAAAAAAGTCTGAATCAAGCAGATAACAAAGTTCCTTTGACTGCAGAAACAGCTTACAGATTTGTGAGCTGTTTCATAAACACACAAATTCTAGTCTGACAGATCAAAGTGATACAATTTAATAAACTGATTTTTTTCACTCACAAAGCAATTACTACTCTGACAGTAAGAATTCAAATTTGGCTCAAACATGGGAGCAAAATCAGCTTACAGTCTGAACACATAAAACAAAAGGAAGAGCATTTCTCCACACTTAACTCCTACAACTTCTGCTTTATCACACTGGTGTAGTTTCTCTCTACTACATTCTTATCTCAGTTAATGCAGAAGCATTTAAAGCAACCGTCAAGGACACACTGACCTTCCTCAGTGTGGAGGAGTGGAGCTTCCTCATGCATCAACAAGAGACAAAGTCACATTAGTACAGAGATTCTAAATTCCTGCTGAGCTTGGCACACAGAAGTTAGATCAGAATCCAAAGCCATGGCATATGTTCCATCAGTTCAAGAAAAGTATTGCTTTTCCAGAGATGCATAGCCTTATCCCAGCCTGTTAAATACAAGGCTATTTTAAATAGCGGGTTACACAAATGTAAGGCAGGTAACAGGCTTGACAGCTACTTGCACAATAGAACAAACATAGAAATACTCAGTTTCTTCTGAAATACTATAAGAATATATCTCGCAAGTTACATGGGATGTGGGTCCAGATCCTGCAACAGAGCGTGCTGAAGCATGCAGAGATCCAGAGATATACCAGTCTCTTATGCTGTCAAGAAAGAATCTCATGTGTGTCAGGAGGCCTGGCTTCTTACTCAGCCCCTTCCCTGGTCACAGCAACACAGCCAGTCCAACAGCTGCATCTTTGGCCAGGCAGGGCCAGTAATCCAGGCCACCAGAATTCACCATAACTGTTTGACAAGGGACTCCATCTTAAGTTCACAATCACACATCTCTTTTGATCCAAACTATTTTAAAACATTTTAAAAAGTCAGAGTTACGTTAAAAGAAACTGGCTTAAACCAATAATGAAATGCATACGAAGATCTCTTTATTTTTATAAAGCCCTTCTGCAAGGAACAACCACAGGTCCATGTGGGACTTCTGTAGCAGACAGATACACAGCTATCAGCTTCTCACACTTTCAAGGCAGTTACACAACAAATTGTCTACACTCAGTTTCTTCCAAACTGTGACATTTTATGGTTTTGGTTAGGCCACATCAAGTTATTGTCTTAAGTAAGATTTTTCCACCCAAAATCCATAGAGATTTAGTAATAAAGTAACCATAATGAAGATCAGCTATAGGAAGGTTTACTCATCTTTCACTCAAGCTACTGAATGAGTTTATACTGATACTCACCCAAAACTATTTAAATAATTCTTAAAGGATGCTACACCAGGTATGCAGGCTAAATTTATCACACCCCTTGGCTGAAAGCACCTCCTTTCTCTGATCATTACTTGATTCATGGTTCTACACAGCCAGAGACTCCTACGATCATCCTCCCTTGCTTCACAAGCAAACAGAGAACAATTTACTGCTCACATACTTTTAACTATTTTTGTACTTAAGTCACAAAATACCTTGCAAAACTTGCTATTCCGACAGAATTCTGCTCACTTATAGTTTCACACTGCCAAGTTTTCTTAAAGCTAGAAATACAGTGGCTCATACTGCAACTTTTAGGAAGACATTCACAGAAAAGAACAGTGGAGACTGGCTCTACCATGTGTAATGCAGCCTTTCACCAGAGGTGACATTAGCGCCCTTCCGAATATACATTCAAAGACTCTTTCTTCACAGGGCAAGACTCAGGATAACTGGCCTTGACAAAACACTGAACTGTGTGTCAGTGTTCATTCTGTAATCCCCACGCAGGATTTACTGCACTTTACCATTAAGTGCACTTGGAAGGCATAAATATAATTAGCATTAACTTTACAGGCTGCATTGACTGCTGCGGTACCCAAACAATTCACAGGTTCACTTTTTTCCCACTTGCAAATTCAGAGAAGTTAGAGGGTGCAGATGGGCCCAAAGGGAATTTCACTTGTGTTACTCAAAACAAGTAAACCATCATTTTTTCTAGAATACTTAGCTTTCACACGGATTTTAAAGGTTGCAATATAGCTTCCCTATTTCATCTTGTAGAATAAAACTTTTCACATCAGGTGCAAACACGAGAAGTTGGGCAGCAAGTGATATCTAGCTAACTGCTGCTACCGAAAGTGGATTATTTAATAGATTTGATCACAAACACTAAAAAATGGACTACCTTGCAAGTCAGTAATTACACAGCCTTAACCATTACAAACGTATCTGCAATTCCTTATTGCATTCCTTTACACCAGCAGGTTTCACTCTAGCAGTGAAGTGACCAGGTCTGACAGATCTTCGTGCTTCAAGCACACTTGCACATACAGCAGACAGCAAAAGGAGATTCATTAACTTTCTTTTTTTATGCCTTTTGAAATTTTCAGGCCTTCTCTGCTAACTGAAGACTTATCCTGATGAAAAATTCCAGTTTCATTAGTGAAAATATGGTTAGGTTTTATAAACAAACTAAAGCTTGCCTATTAACCAAATCAACATAGAACAGGTGGTATAGCCTAAAGTTAAGTTGCTGAAAGAACTAGATTTCTGTGTTAGTGTGACTGCAGCAAGGCTTTCAGCCAGGCATTCACCTCTAGTTGTTCTTGATGATGCAAGGGTATAGGTGGAGTGACTGTTAATGTATCTTTATAGAAAAACCTGTCCTGTTTGAACAGCAAAGTAAAGAATTTAGGTGTTGAAATGAATTTCAGCAACAGCTGATAACCAATAAGGTGGCTATCTGACAGTAAATGGTTTTACAAAAAAAGACCAAGAGAAAACAAGCAGTCTTTGTGCAGTATCTTCCAGATTAATCAACTTAATGAAATTGGTTGAAACATAAAGTAACATGAAACTTTGATTAAATTCTTACGATACAGAAATTCCTGAAAAATTTTTAATTAAACTCAGAATCTTTATCTAAAAAATACCTTTAATTTGTCTAACATACCTTTTTCCTGGAGACTCAACTGCTTTATTTAAAGGTTACACCTTTATGCTTAAATTTACTAGGCAATAAGAGGATCCATTTTGATCATACAGCTGGAAATAAAAAAAAAACCAAACCAGCTGTTCCTCTTCTATGTAGGTTCATAGCAGACCCTCAACTACATCCTAACTGCTCAGTGTGCATGCATACCTCGCACACGAAGGCAGTATCTGCGGGTCACTGGCAAACAGACCACAAGTGGTTACTTCTGGACAAACGGACAAAAAATTTTAGACTCGGAATGGGTGATGAAGAGTAAGCCTGTAGAACAGATGATGTAAAGCCTGCTACTTCTGGCAAAAGAATCAGATCAACATCACTGTTGTATGAAAGTTTTGCAGTGAAAAGGAATTAAAAAACAATGTGACAGCAAAAGGAGGTAGCTAAATGAAAGCTCCTTTTCTTATTTAATCTAGAAAAATACCTGCTGTAATTTCACTACTTACCCTTTGACTTTAGTCACCAATCTGCATAAAGT
>NW_020956584.1:167984-172138 GCF_003031625.1 Empidonax traillii
GTACTTAGAGGCTTAATCTTAACCTCCTCCAAAGGGTTACCATGTATTTTGAGACAACAAAGAAGACTTGTTTGAATATGGAAAATAAGTCAGCTGAAGTAACAAAAAAAACCAAACAAAACAACCAAAAACCAGAGATTAACAACTGACATTGGAGCACTTTTGGACAAGTCAAAATGAAGATGTGCTTGCATATCTAAAATTTAGCAGCCACTCTTGTAACACAAACAGCAATCAGAAAAAAATTAAATTCTAATGTCGGATAATGAAAAAAGTCTGAATCAAGCAGATAACAAAGTTCCTTTGACTGCAGAAACAGCTTACAGATTTGTGAGCTGTTTCATAAACACACAAATTCTAGTCTGACAGATCAAAGTGATACAATTTAATAAACTGATTTTTTTCACTCACAAAGCAATTACTACTCTGACAGTAAGAATTCAAATTTGGCTCAAACATGGGAGCAAAATCAGCTTACAGTCTGAACACATAAAACAAAAGGAATAGCATTTCTCCACACTTAACTCCTACAACTTCTGCTTTATCACACTGGTGTAGTTTCTCTCTACTACATTCTTATCTCAGTTAATGCAGAAGCATTTAAAGCAACCGTCAAGGACACACTGACCTTCCTCAGTGTGGAGGAGTGGAGCTTCCTCATGCATCAACAAGAGACAAAGTCACATTAGTACAGAGATTCTAAATTCCTGCTGAGCTTGGCACACAGAAGTTAGATCAGAATCCAAAGCCATGGCATATGTTCCATCAGTTCAAGAAAAGTATTGCTTTTCCAGAGATGCATAGCCTTATCCCAGTCTGTTAAATACAAGGCTATTTTAAATAGCGGGTTACACAAATGTAAGGCAGGTAACAGGCTTGACAGCTACTTGCACAATAGAACATAGAAATACTCAGTTTCTTCTGAAATACTATAAGAATATATCTCGCAAGTTACATCGGATGTGGGTCCAGATCCTGCAACAGAGCATGCTGAAGCATGCAGAGATCCAGACATATACCAGTCTCTTATGCTGTCAAGAAAGAATCTTATGTGTGTCAGGAGGCCTGGCTTCTTACTCAGCCCCTTCCCTGGTCACAGCAACACAGCCAGTCCAACAGCTGCATCTTTGGCCACGCAGGGCCAGTAATCCAGGCCACCAGAATTCACCATAATTGTTTGACAAGGGACTCCATCTTAAGTTCACAATCACACATCTCTTTTGATCCAAACTATTTTAAAACATTTTAAAAAGTCAGAGTTACGTTAAAAGAAACTGGCTTAAACCAATAATGAAATGCATACGAAGATCTCTTTATTTTTATACAGCCCTTCTGCAAGGAACAACCACAGGTCCATGTGGGACTTCTGTAGCAGACAGATACACAGCTATCAGCTTCTCACACTTTCAAGGCAGTTACACAACAAATTGTCTACACTCAGTTTCTTCCAAACTGTGACATTTTATGGTTTTGGTTAGGCCACATCAAGTTATTGTCTTAAGTAAGATTTTCCAACCCAAAATCCACAGAGATTTAGTAATAAAGTAACCATAATGAAGATCAGCTATAGGAAGGTTTACTCATCTTTCACTCAAGCTACTGAATGAGTTTATACTGATACTCACCCAAAACTATTTAAATAATTCTTAAAGGATGCTACACCAGGTATGCAGGCTAAAGTTATCACAGCACTTGGCTGAAAGCACCTCCTTTCTCTGATCATTACTTGATTCATGGTTCTACACAGCCAGAGACTCCTGCGATCATTCTCCCTTGCTTCACAAGCAAACAGAGAACAATTTACTGCTCACATACTTTTAACTATTTTTGTACTTAAGTCACAAAATATCTTGCAAAACTTGCTATTCTGACAGAATTCTACTCACTTATAGTTTCACACTGCCAAGTTTTCTTAAAGCTAGAAATACAGTGGCTCATACTGCAACTTTTAGGAAGACATTCACAGAAAAGAACGGTGGAGACTGGCTCTACCATGTGTAATACAGCCTTTCACCAGAGGTGACATTAAATGTAATGGCCAGTCTCTTCGCGAACGAAGAACCGGGGAAGGTCTTTCCACCTTCCAGCCTGCGCATTGGATTTTTTAGGTGAGACACAGTGTGCGCGGAACTGAGCCCACCCTTTAATCCTGAGGTTCATCTGCCGGGGCCAAGCACGCTTGGACGGTGGCAGCGAGGTCCTCAGGACGTAGATGGATTGCCTTACAGGGCTAGCGAGCTCCATCTGCCCGGGGAGTGTCCTAACCGGGAATCGAACCCAGATCTCAGCGTTGACAACGCTGCGGTTTAGCCACTGCACCACCAGGGGCACTCAGAGGTGACATTAGCACCCTTCCGAATATACATTCAAAGACTCTTCACAGGGCAAGACTCAGGATAACTGGCCTTGACAAAACACTGAACTGTGTGTCAGTGTTCATTCTGTAATCCCCACACAGGATTTACTGCACTTTACCATTAAGTGCACTTGGAAGGCATAAATATAATCAGCATTAACTTTACAGGCTGCACTGACTGCTGTGGTACCCAAACAATTCACAGGTTCACTTTTTTCCCACTTGCAAATTCAGAGAAGTTAGAGGGTGCAGATGGGCCCAAAGGGAGTTTCACTTGTGTTACTCAAAACAAGTAAACCATCATTTTTTCTAGAATACTTAGCTTTCACACGAGTTTTAAAGGTTTCAATATAGCTTCCCTATTTCATCTTGTAGAATAAAACTTTTCACATCAGGTGCAAACACGAGAAGTTGGGCAGCAAGTGATATCTAGCTAACTGCTGCTACCAAAAGTGGATTATTTAATAGATTTGATCACAAACACTAAAAAATGGACTACCTTGCAAGTCAGTAATTACACAGCCTTAACCATTACAAACGTATCTGCAATTCCTTATTGCATTCCTTTACACCAGCAGGTTTCACTCTAGCAGTGAAGTGACCAGGTCTGACAGATCTTCGTGCTTCAAGCACACTTGCACATACAGCAGACAGCAAAAGGAGATTCATTAACTTTCTTTTTTTATGCCTTTTGAAATTTTCAGGCCTTCTCTGCTAACTGAAGACTTATCCTGATGAAAAATCCCAGTTTCATTAGTGAAAATATGGTTAGGTTTTATAAACAAACTAAAGCTTGCCTATTAACCAAATCAACATAGAACAGGTGGTATAGCCTAAAGTTAAGTTGCTGAAAGAACTAGATTTCTGTGTTAGTGTGACTGCAGCAAGGCTTTCAGCCAGGCATTCACCTCTAGTTGTTCTTGATGATGCAAGGGTATAGGTGGAGTGACTGTTAATGTATCTTTATAGAAAAACCTGTCCTGTTTGAACAGCAAAGTAAAGAATTTAGGTGTTGAAATGAATTTCAGCAACAGCTGATAACCAATGACGTGGCTATCAGACAGTAAATGGTTTTACAAAAAAAAGACCAAGAGAAAACAAGCAGTCTTTGTGCAGTATCTTCCAGATTAATCAATTTAATGAAATTGGTTGAAACATAAAGTAATATGAAACTTTGATTAAATTCTTACGATACAGAAATTCCTGAACAATTTTTAATTAAACTCAGAATCTTTATCTAAAAAATACCTTTAATTTGTCTAACATACCTTTTGCCTGGAGACTCAACTGCTTTATTTAAAGGTTACACCTTTATGCTTAAATTTACTAGGCAATAAGAGGATCCATTTTGATCATACAGCTGGAAATAAAAAAAAAAAAACAAACCAGCTGTTCCTCTTCTATTGTAGGTTCATAGCGGACCCTCAACTACATCCTAACTGCTCAGTGTGCATGCATACCTCGCACACGAAGGCAGTATCTACGGGTCACTGGCAAACAGACCACAAGTGGTTACTTCTGGACAAATGGACAAAAAATTTTAGACTCGGAATGGGTGATGAAGAGTAAGCCTGTAGAACAGATGATGTAAAGCCTGCCACTTCTGGCAAAAGAATCAGATCAACATCACTGTTGTATGAAAGTTTTGCAGTGAAAAGGAATTAAAAAACAATGTGACAGCAAAAGGAGGTAGCTAAATGAAAGCTCCTTTTCTTATTTAATCTAGAAAAATACCTGCTGTAATTTCACTACTTACCCTTTGACTTTAGTCACCAATCTGCATAAAGTATCCTAAAAT
>NW_020956585.1:0-10519 GCF_003031625.1 Empidonax traillii
TTATCTCAGCACTCTTTCAACAGTGCAGTTTTCTTTGTCAGTGCCAAGATGAAGTGGCCAGACCGTAGTGGAGTTCCAAGGACAGGTGCAACCGCGTTGTGAAGGGCGTGCTTCACTACTGCTGGATAAGCTTGCCTGACCTGTATTTTTTCCCTTCAGTAATGGGAAACTTTTGTTGGGAACTCTGTAGAAAATAAAAAATCAAATTGCTTTTTCAAAGAAAACTCTCCTTTTTCTGTGTGGTATTCATATCTTTCAGAGAACATCTTCCCTGCACTCAGCACTCTGTAACTGTGTCCTGTGTCCAGTGCTCATTCCCAAAGCCCCTTGCAGAGTTTGTCCCTACAGACAGAGGCGCACAGAGGCCGGGGGGTGTGTGCTGTTAGTTTGAGGTGGGTCTGTGAGCACATATTCTGATCCCAGTAAAGCCGTGTCCTAAAGCTTCATGGGCTGATCTCCCTGCAGCACCGTCGTAGGGTAGGGCTGAGACATCTGGCACTGAGTGGAGCGCAGGTGGAGTGGATCCTGAGCAGGAGATGAGGCAACATCCACATATGGGTGAGGTGAGTGGGGAGTGAGGGGAGTTCCCTTTTTGTAGCGAGCTTCTGCAGGGTAGCGGCCGGTTCCAGGGAGTCTCTGAAGCAGTGATGGTGAGAGCATCTTGCAGCAGCTGGAGGAAGCCCCTGGGTGCATCTGGAGATGGCTCATGGCTCAAGGAAGGGCCTGAGGGATGAGCCGTGTGCCGGGAAGCAGCGCAGGAGAGGGGAGCAGCGCACGTGAACAGGTGGGGGAGCATGGGGGTGCAGGGAAGATACACCTCAGACTGGAGGAAGAGCTTGGAGGTTTCTTTTCTGGATATGAACATGCAAAGCAGGGAGCGGGGTGGATTATAAGCACTATAGTTACTTGGGCAGGTGAGCCAGGACTTAGGGGAGGGACCAGCTTTCCTGAGCACCAAAAGTTCCAATTAATTGCCTGTCTCAGGAGCAGTTGAGAGGAGTTTCTACTTTGGGGCTGGGCTACAAAGGAAGGTACCTGAAACCACTGTGGGAAGCTTACTGCTATAATCAGACAGTAGTTTACACTGAGTTTTTAACTACTAAACCCACTGAGTTTTGTTTTCTCTGTTCACAAACCCTGCTGGTACTTGTTAAACTCACTTTCTAAGTTATGCATTGCTCGATAAACCCTTGCCTCTTTCCCTTATCCTAGAGGAATGTTTGGTCTTGCCTTGGAAGCAAGAGAATGTCCTGGTGTGTGTGCTTTTGCCATTTTTTTCCCTCCAGCTTATCTTTGAGCCTTACTTGGTGCTGTGTGTGATTTTTGTCAGCACTGGGGGAAGGGCACAACCTGCCATAATATAGACCTGTCTCCTCCTCTATGCAAAAGGACATGTTTTAGCAAGTGTGATGTTGCCCAGTGCCACCTGCAGAGCTCTCTGGGTGCCTGAGCCCTTTTTCCTTTTGCTTTTCTTTTATGGCTGTAAGTGGCAGCTGGATAATTTTAGAAGAGCTGTTAAGTTCCTTGCCTGTGTAAATGTGCTGGTAATACCAGGGAGGGAAATGCTTGAAGCAGTAGGGATAACTTGGCTACGAGCAGAATTTCTGAAGGAAGAATAACAGTAAGTGGAAGCAAATAGCAAGCGTCCAAGAACTTGGCTGTTTTGAACACATCAGAGTTTTATTACCACATGTTGTTTGGCACAGTGTGGTGAGTGGATGGTTTTGGGGAACAGATTTGGAGAAAATTCAGTGTTATTTTTTTCTTTAGTGGCAGTGAATACATTTGATAAGCCGTGGGGTCCTGTGATTCAGTTGTTCTAAATTAGGTAATTCTCTCAATGAGCAATTAGAGTTGTTATACAGGGATTTTCCTGTCAACTAATTGTTTCCTAATTTCTTTTCAAGCTCTCCTACAAACTCTCCACCGGTGTGCTTCGCCGCACTTGCCGTGGGGGCTGGAGTGAGAAGCAGCTGGAGGTGTTTGCTCTCTGCTCAGTCCCCGCCTTGCCCTCAGTTCCCTGGGACTCCAGGTAATCACAGCTCACCTTGGCTTTTCCAGGACCCTTGCTGAAGGGTTTCTAAGTGTGGCCCTGAGATTTTCTGGAGGTGGAGTTGATTGCTGTTTCAGGGCATGTCTCACTGGGCAGTCTGTGTTTTAACACTTGCCAGGGCAGGATAATTGCAGCAGAAGAAAGCCAAGGCAGCTCAGAGCCTGGTCTAGGCAGGCCCAGGCCTCTGGCAAGCCCAGGGCTGTCTGCTTGGCATCGCTTGTGTCCAGTTCTGGTCCTGCACTGTCTGCTCAGGGCTTGTTCCTCACCGTTCAGCTGCAAATGAGAGGGGAGCCAGAGGCAGAAAATGCCCCTGCTGCTGGGGCTGCAGTGTCTGCGGTGCCTGGGGGCTGGGCAGGACTCGGCCCTGCTGCCTGCGTGCTCTGCAGTGGCCAGGGAGGGATCCCAGAGGTCACCCCCTGCGTGCTGTGCTGCACAGCAGAGGCTGGGCAGCGCTTGCCTGCTGCCTGAGCCCGGGGGAGGCCCTGGTGGGGCTGAGGGGCTGCTGCTCTCTGGGGGTCTCTGGGTTTGCCTTGGAATCCCAAAGCCTCTGCCTGCATGGAGGGAGACAAAGGTGACTCTAAATTGGTTTATTGTTGAGTGTTTTGGTGCTGAGTTCATCCTTTTGGCTTGTTCTGTGTCCATTCCCAGCCTCGGTCAGGGCTTCCTGTGGAGCGCTGGTGCTGCTGCTGCCAGGAGAGAGAAATCCTTTGGGAAGCTGGGATACAAACAGCAACTTTATGACTTGCTCAGCTTGTTCTAGGTAAAAGCAGGTTTTAGGGAAGAAAGGCCTGCAGGGAGTACTCGGAAGAGAAGGGGAAAGCCAGGAGCCTTTGACTTCCCCAGTGCACTTCATCGTCTTGTTCTCCTCTCTGTCAGCACAGGGCAAATCACTGACTTGGGTCCAGCTCTGCCAACGCCTCGGGGTGTGAGCAGCCAAAGGCAACAGGCTCAAACCCTGCTAGCCATGCTGGTCCTGGTCCTGCCAATCTGGGGTTCCCGGGCACTCCCTGTGAAATGGTACCATGACAATAATTTTGTACTGGAAGGGGAAAGGAGCTGTGTCTGTGAGAGTTCAGCTGTCCATAACAAAAGCTTTCTGCTTTCTCAGTCAGTAACGTCTTTGAATGTCTTGCAGTGTGCAGGAATGCCTGGCCTCAAAAACTCACCAGCTGAGTCTTAGAGGCTTCTTTGCGGACCTGTTTTCAGGCAGCCAAATTGGCCCCCCAGCAGGGACGCTGCGCCTGCTCTCCCGTGGTTCCCAGGGATCTCTGGGCCTTCACGCCGGCACCGAGATGTTCTCGGGAAGGCCCTCAGATCCCCGGAGCAGTCTGGGACACGGGCAAGATCCCCCTGCATTTCGGGAGCAGATTGGGCCCCCCTAGAGGGACAGTGCTGTTGGTGCCCCCCGGGCTCGGGGCCTCGGAGGACTCCGGCGCGCACCGAAAGGGTTCTTTAGGGAGCTCCTCCGAGTGTCCCAAGCTGGGGAGCTCAAAGCAAGGTCCCTGGAATGGATTCAGGCATTCCTGAGAGTATCAGAGGTGGAGCTGTCCATCTTGGCCATGCAGCTCTGGAATGGACTTGGAACTGGGTTATAAAAGTGGTGCTCTAATGGCAAAAGGAACGTGGGATTGGAATTAAGGAATGAGTGGTGATGGTGCCATTGACTGTTTTCTCTTGACTGTCATTGTAAGAGCTACAGGAGTGCAAGGTGTGGGTTCTAATCCCCACCATTTGGTTTGCACATGTGTAAGTCAGACACAGGTCCAACTTCCTGAGTCCTTAACACAACAGAGGGGGAACTAAGGGATGTCACTGTTAAGGTTTGTGGCATGACAGGGGTTAAACTGGGCAAACAGTGAGTAATTCCTCACAATGTTTGCAAGCTCCCCTAAACCTCTGCTAGGAAGAGATTTCCTGGAAAAGTTGAGACAGAAATGAAATTGAAAACCGAGGATATTGAGATTGTACTTCCTGAAACAAAATGTGTGAGAGCAGCAGCTCTTGTGCAGGAAATAACTCCTGTCAGCAGCACCGTCCTGACTGAAGTGGCAGATGCAGTTGTTCCTGTGGTGTGGACCAGTGGAAAACAGCTGTGGCCTGTGAATGGCCAGGTTAGACAGTTGTCAAACAGTAGCAGAAGTGACTCTCCAGGTAACCCAATATAAATATGAGAAGCGCAGTGGTCAAGTAAACCAGTGCATGCTGTGACTGCAGAGGCAGGGATAGGTTGGGATCCCAAAAACTGGGATGGAGATGCTTGTGATTTAACTGCTTTAGAGCGTGGTTCAGAGGGTGAAGTGTTTGCTGAAGCACAGCTAGTAACAGGAGGGAAAGTGGAAGGTGACCCCGATGGTTATCCCATCAGGCCTGATGCGGTGGAGGATTTTACTCAGCCTGACCTTGCTGGTGTTCTGGAGAGGTTTAAAGCGAAGGCCAGAGAGTCTGTGATCTCCTTGGCAGTTGGGCTGCATGACCTGGGAGCCTCTGGGATCAGATTGGACTCTGTGCCAGCTGGGGGAACAGGGAGGCTCCTGAGGAACAGAGGGCAGGGGGGCTGTGGAGCTGCCCCGGGGGGAGCAGAGGGGCCTTTCCTGGGCCACCGCCTCCGGCCCCCCTCGATCCCTGGGGCTGCAGGGCCAGCAAAGGCTGTTTGGAGCAGAGAGTGCTGAGAACTCCCTGTGCCTGTCCCCAGCCTGGCACTGTCCACAGGGACACACAGGGCAAAGACCATTACAGGGAACAAAACCCCTTCCTGCCAGAGGGTTTGTCCTGTGCAAATCAGTCCTGGGCAGCAACTGGACTTGGGCCATCAGTCAGCTGCTCTTCCCCCAGAAAGCACCATCCCCGTGGGCATTAACAACGTGCCCTGTGCCCACCTCTCACTGTGCACCCACCTGAAACCAGAGCAAGTCTTGCTTTGCTTGGAAGAACTTGAAATGACTTTTTTAAAAAAAAAAATTCTCTCTTCTTTTTTCCTTTCAGGTGCTGGACTTGCCTCTCTGGATGTGTGCTGAGCTCTGGCTGCAGGGACTGTCAGGCCTTGGTGGCAGTGCATTCATGTTCTTCTCACTGGGAAACTGGAAATAGTTATTAATGATATTGCAGAAATGTTTTCTGAAACCTGTCCCCTTCTTTCGGCCTTTTGCTGATAGATCTTCTCCTTCTGCCTTTGAATTTACAGCCTCCTTGCAGCTCCCAACTGGCAAAACCTGGGGTGACTCAGTGGGGACAGAGGTGACATTTTTATCTGGAAACTTGGGGTAATTTCTAGGGGATACAGCAACTGTTTTGGTAGGAAAGTGTGTTTAACCACATTGGCCCAAGTTGTGTTTGCACCAGCTGGGGCCACAGGGGCAAGGCAATCCAAAGCAAGCCCTGCTTGAACTCTAAATCCCAGGGTAAGTTTTCCAAGCTGCTCCTTGAGGACTAAAAATACATTAAAATGGAACTAAGAGCACTAAGAAGATTCCTGTGAATCCCAGTATCACTGTCCTAGAATTTTGAACAGGTTTTGAAGCTGTTGATGGCAATATTGGCTTTGTTCCTTTGTACGAGTCCCTCAGTAGGATTTGGGGTTTCTTTGGGTTTTGACTCCCTCCCAGTGGCCTGGAGTACTATTTCTTTAAGACATCCTGCAACCTGACAAACAACTCCGGACTTCAGCAATAAAGACAAGAAATTGTTTTGTAGATACTGGAACTACTCTTGTACCTAGATCTTTTATAAGACACATGGAATCACAGAATCACAGAATATGCTGAGTTGGAAGCAGCGATTCCCACCCATCCCAGGTTTTTTGTTTGTTTTTTTTTTTATATATATATTTTTATATTTATGTTATTTTTCCTTTTTTTTATTTTGTATCCTATTTTTCTTTAATTTTGTTTTTCTTTTTAATTTATTTTATTTTTATTTATTTTTGTTGGGTTTGTTTTTATTTATTTTGTTTTATTTTTTAAGTTGTTTTTTTTTTATTTTACTTTATTAGTTATTTTCCATAAAGGCTTTGTGAGGTGGCCACGCCCCCAAGGTGGGATGGGAGGGGACAAGGGGGAAGAAAGGGAGGAGTGACACCCCCTTGACACCCAAAATGGGGCCGGGGGGGCATCATTGGTGTTCCGCTGCCCCTTTTGGGCTTCCCTACCCCCATTTTGGGGAGGTTTTAGGGCCCTTCCCTGACATTTTTTGGGGTCACCAGCCATATTTTTGGGTCTCCTCTCCCACTTCTAGGGGTCCTCATTCACTTTTGTGAGTCCCCACCCATTTTTGGGGCTCCTTTCCAACATTTTGGGTGGGTCTCCACCCCCTTTTTGAGGGGGTTTCCCTACTTTTAGGGGTCCCCGTACCCATTTTTGGAGCCCCTCCTTGCCATTTTGGGCTCCCCCTCCAATTTGTAAGGTCCTTGGGGATCTTCCCCCATTTTTGGTATGCACCCTCTAATTTTTGGGGTCCCCCACCCACTTTTTGGGGTTTCCCCCCTCCCATTTTAAGGGTGGCACCCAATTTGGGGTTCAGGGGTTTAGGGAGAGAGTAAATGGGGTCCCCAAAAAGGACTTTTTCTCTTTTATTTCAATTTTATTTCCCTTTTAGTTTTCTTGGATTTAATTTTCTTTTTTACATTTATTTTATTTTATATTATATTCTTTATTTTTACTTTCTTTTTATTTCATTTATTTTCCCTTTTTAATTTTTCATTTTTTTTAAATTTAATTTTTTATGTTATTTTTATTTTTTCTTTCTTATTTTTCCATAGAGGGAAACACTGCAGCTCCTCTGGGCAAAGGAAAGGCTCCCCTGCTATTCCCTTAAACACAATGCCTATTTGCTCTTTCTTTTTTAATTTATTTTGTATTTTATTTATTTTTCTTTTTAATTTTATTTTTGTTGTGTTTATTTTCAATTTTCTCTTTTTATTCTTTTTATGTTATTTTCAGTTTAGTTTTCTTTTTAATTTTTTTAATTATTATTTTTTAAAATGCCTCCCCTTCCCACCACTCTTTTTCCCCTCAAGAAGCACTATTTTTGTGGCTTTTTTATATCTTTTTTTTTCCCCATGAGGGTCCCTTATAACGGAAGGTTCCCCTCGATGGAACTCTTAAAATGGCACATATAGAGGTTCCTCTCAAACTCTCAAAAATGAGGCACTACACGGATTCTCCCTCAATTTAAACCTTCAGATGATGAAAATGGCCTCAGAAAGGTTGTCCCCTTCCATTTCAACCAAAAAATAAGGGAATAAGGGATTCCATGTCAATTAAAACCTCTAAAAACATGGAAAAGGCAGGTTTTTCTTCAATTGAAACACTTGGAATCACAACTGGAGGCCTCAATTTAAACCCATTTTCCCCTCAAACCCCTCATTTTCTGGGGTCACTGGAATGCACTGGGCAGGGCCTGGGAAGATGAAATTGAAAGCAGAGTGAGAATGATCTTCCCTGTGCCCCCACTCTGCCCCACCCTCTTAGGTGCTGCTCCCCCTCCTGCACTGCCCCTCGGCACAGGGTTCAACCCCCGGCCCCTTCCCTGGGCAATGCTCCATGTCCAGGAGAATCCAGGTGCTTCCCCAGGGCTGGGAGACACTCTCACCAGCTCTCCTTGAGAGACCCGAATGCTGCACCGCTCCCCCCAAGCAGCTCCCTGCAGAACGTGGGCCCAGGTGATCCCCAGGAGCTGCCCAGCAGGGCCCATCCCTCCTCAGCCATGAAGCTGGCTGAATTTCAGGGATCAGCTCCTCCAAGCTTGGGAGCAATGCATCCCAACAGGGAGGAAATGGGGCAGAAATGCCACGAGGCTTCCATGGATGGATAAGGAACTGGTGAGCAGAGCAAAATAAGCAGCTCTCAGGAAGTGGAAATGAGGGATAGCCTGGGAGGAACACAGGGAAATTGTAAGAGAAGCTAGGGGACAAGGTTAGGGAAGCCAAGGCCATTAGAATTGAGTCTGGCCATGCCACCCAAGTTGGAAAGGCAAATGCAGGAAGTGGGAGAATGAAGAGCCTGAGCCCCTTGTAGGAGAAGATCAGATCTGAGACCATCTAAGGAACCTGAATATAAACAAGTCCATGGGACCAAATGAAATCCATCCATGGGTCCTGAGGGAATTGGCAGACAAAGATGGTAAGCCACTATTTATCATTTTTGAAAAATTGTGGCAGTTACATGAAGTTCCTGATGACTAGAAAAAGGGAAATGTAACCCCCCATTTTTAAAAAGGGGAAAGCAGAAGACCCAGGGAACTACAGACCAGTCAGTGTTACCTCTGTGCCAAGCAAGATGACGGAGCAGATTCTCTTGAAAACTATGATAAGGCTAATGGAAAACAAAGAGATGATTTGTAACAGCCAGTGTGGCTTTATAAAGGCAAAATCACGTTTGACAAAATTGGTGACCGTCTGCGATGGTGCTACAGCATTGGTGGATGGGCAAGAGGAGGGGACCCTCAGTCAGTTTGCAGAGGACAGGTTGGGTGAGGGTGTGTGTCTGCTAGAGGACAGGAGGGCTCTACAGAGGGATCTGGAGAGGGGCAGGGATTGGGCTGTCCAGATGGTTCCTGAAGCACCCCATTCCTCCACCCCTCCCTGACTACTCATGATTACTACGCCCTTTTCTCCTCTGGGTCCAGCACCGCCACCACCACTGGGACCTCAGGTGGATGCAGAAGCCCCGGCGGCGCTGAACAAAGTGTGTCTGCGAGGCTTCCAGGTATCTCTGGAGCCGTGCACGGAGCTTCCCCAGGAACCATCCAGTGGTGGTGCTGCTGTATTCCACCTCCGTGGAGCTGCTACTGCTGCTGCTGCAGCTTTCCAACACTGTGGGATTTACAATCACCACTAGTCTAGGTAGAAGCCTGGCCATGGATCTTCTGCGTTGCAGTGTCGTGTAGTCCCTGCTGCACTGTCCTGTGGTCTTACGTTTGGCCTCTTCTGCTCCCTTGTTCATGTCCGGCCCCGGCAGCTCCACTGCAAGGCACTGGGGAGACTCTCTGCCCCCCAGCAGTCCCGGCAGCTCCACCAGCATCTCGGTCTGGAGCACCCTGCAGTCCCCTCCCCTGTATTGCTGCCGGGCCAGCTGTGCCTCCAGCTCCCTGTGCTGCTCCTCAAAGAGCACCCAGGTGTCCTGGGAGCTTTGGATGAACCTTTGCTTCCTGTAGTTCATGGAACTTTGTCGGGAGCTGCCAGGGGACACTTCTGCTGACTTCTGTGCCCTGTCCAAGCTGCTCTGCTCCTCCAGCCGGGCTATTGCTGCCCTTGGCTGCTTCCAGTGCTGCCGGATCCTCTGCAGGAACCACAGATGGGTGAGACAGCAGCAGCTCCTGGGCCCACCCCACACCCTCCACGACGCTCCACACGCTACTCCAGCCCAGCCCAGCCCACAGAGCGGTGCAGAGGCACCTACCCATAGACGCTTGTCCCGCAGCACAGCAGCGACCAGGATGAGCTGCAGCACCAGGATCGTGACTGCAACCAGCTCCCCTGCGGTGAAGATGTTGAGGTACCTCATGGCACCATCCCTGGCGCTCCAGGTCACCACCACAGGCTGGGGAAAAGCCTCCCCAGTGACCTGTGGGATCCCAGTGATAGGATCCCAACCCTGTTGGGCTGGCAGAGGCTGAGGTGGTGCCCATCTGCAGTGCCCAGTGTCCCATGGCCCGTTACAGCCCTTTGTGACAGCGTGGGGCAAGCAGAGCCCCCTCAGAGACATCACAGGGCAGGCAAGGCCCCCTTTGTGACATCACAGGGCAGGCAGGGCACCCTTTGTGATATCACGGGGGAGGCAGGGCACCCTTTGTGACATCACGGGGCAGGCACGGCACCCTTTGTGACATCAAGGGGCAGGCAGGGCATCCTTTGTGATACCACGGGGCAGGCAGGGCACCCTTTGTGACATCAAGGGGCAGGCAGGGCATCCTTTGTGATATCACGGGGCAGGCACGGCACCCTTTGTGACATCAAGGGGCAGGCAGGGCATCCTTTGTGATATCACAGGGCAGGCAGGGCACCCTTTGTGATATCACGGGGCAGGCAAGGCACCCTTTGTGACATCACAGGGCAGGCAAGGCCCCCTTTGTGACATCACAGGGCAGGCAAGGCACCCTTTGTGATATCACGGGGCAGGCAGGGCATCCTTTGTGATATCATGGGGCAGGCACGGCACCCTTTGTGACATCAAGGGGCAGGCACGGCACCCTTTGTGATATCACAGGGCAGGCAGGGCATCCTTTGTGACATCAAGGGGCAGGCAGGGCATCCTTTGTGATATCATGGGGCAGGCACGGCACCCTTTGTGATATCATGGGGCAGGCAGGGCCCCGAGGAGAGCCCTCACTGCCTCAGGCACATGACCATGCCTTCCAGGTTGTCCTGCTCAAACCGTTGGGATTCCTAAGATCAGTCAGGTTGTAACAATTCCATTTGACATCATGAAACAGTTTTCAGCTGTTGTTGGATCTGTAATTTCTGGGGGGTTA
>NW_020956585.1:10973-104735 GCF_003031625.1 Empidonax traillii
ATCATGGGGCAGGCAGGGCCCCGAGGAGAGCCCTCACTGCCTCAGGCACATGACCATGCCTTCCAGGTTGTCCTGCTCAAACCGTTGGGATTCCTAAGATCAGTCAGGTTGTAACAATTCCATTTGACATCATGAAACAGTTTTCAGCTGTTGTTGGATCTGTAATTTCTGGGGGGTTAACTGGTTCATCAAATAAATCTCTTTTGAATAGGTGGTTTGTCTCAATTTCAGGAGCCTCCATAACATGAGGGCAGTGATCATCCCCCTGGGCTGGGCACTGGTGAGGTCAGACCTCGAATCCTGGGGTCAGTTTTGGGCCCCACATAACAATAAAGACATTGAGGTGCTGGAGTGTGTCTGGAGAAGGGCAATAGAGCTGGGGAAGGGTTTTGTGCTTTAACACAACCTGCCAATTCAGTAAGGAAGAAAAGGAGAAAAAAACTTGTAAGGTGAGATAATAACTAGAAAAAAAATTCTGGAAATATTGGGAGAAAACAAACAAGGAGAGAAGAAAACCAAAGTGAATTTGAACAATTTCGCTGAACCCAACAACCGATATGCAGTCAATCAGAGAATCATCATGGAATCACAGGATTAGATTGCAAGGGACCTTAACGATCATCAAATACCACCTCACTGCTGTGGGCAGGGAACTTCCCACTGGACCAGGTTGCTCCAAGACCCGTCCAACCTCATTTTGGACACTTCCAGGGATCCAGGGGCAGCCACAGCTTCTCTGGGAACCCTGTGCCAGGGCCTGCCCACCCTCACAGCCAGGAATTCCTTTCCAATATCCCATCTAACCCTGCCCTCTGGCAGGGGGAAGCCATTCCCTGTGTCCTGTCCCTCCATCCCTTGTCCCCAGTCCCTCTCCAGCTCTCCTGGAGCCCCTTTAGGTGCTGGCAGGGGCTCTCAGGTCTCCCCAGAGCCCTCTCTTCTCCAGGTGAGCCCCCCCAGCTCTCCCAGCCTGGCTCCAGAGCAGAGGGGCTCCAGCTCTCAGAGCAGCTCCATGGCCTCCTCTGGATTCACTCCAGCAACTCCACATCCTGAAGGACTGGATGCCATCCAGATGTGCTGGTGCTGCACCTGGGTCAGGGTAACCCCAAATATTAATCCAGGTTCGGAGATAAACACATCAAAAGGAGACCTGGGAGAAGGACCTGGGGATGCTGGTGGGTGAGAGGCTGGACATGGCCCAGCCCAGAAACTCTTGTGTGCTTGGCTGATCCTACAGTGTGGGCAGCAGGGCAGGGGGAAATTCTGGCCCTCTGTGCTCTCAGGTGAGACCCCCCCCGGTAGAGCTGCCTTCGGCCCTGGGAAACAGCACAGGAAGGACATCACCCTGTTGGACCAAGTCCAGAGGTGGCTGAAGCACCTCAGCTAGGAGGAAAGGCCAAGAGAATTGCGATTGTTCAGCCTGGAGAAGGGTTTGGGGTGACCTAACTGCAGCCTTCCAGTACCCGCAAGAAAGATGAAGAGAGACTATTTACAAGGGCCTGGAGTGACAGGACAAGGGGGAATGGCTTCCCACTGACAGAGGGATAGGATAGATGGGATATTGGGAAGGAATTCTTCCCTGTGAGGGTGGGGAGGCCCTGCCAGATGTTGCCCAGAGAAGCTGTCACTGCCCCATCCCTGGAACTCTCCAAGGCCAGGTTGGACAGGACTTGGAGCAATCTGGGATAGTGGATGGTGTCCATGCCCATGGAAGGGGTGTGGAACTGGATGATCTGCCTTGCAAACCAAACCATTCCATGGTTCTATGAATTCAGGTCAGACTTTGAACAAAGTCTGACCCTCACTTCACCTCTAAGACCCTCTGCAACAGCCGTTTCTGAGGCCCTTTATTTACAGCAATAGGAAGGGCTGCACCAAAGCAAAGGATGGTGAGCCCCTTGTTGTAAACCGGCCCTCCTGATCCCACCTTCACAAATGCATTCTGGATACAAGGCCCTTGTGGAAACCTTGGACCTCCAAGTGAACAGGTGTCTCCCCACAGCGCTGCAGCACAGTTCAGCCCTGCTTGGTCCCAATCAGTGACTGGTCAGGATGCTGTCAAGGCTCAATGAGACAGGCTCTGGGTTCAGGTGTGTCCCAAAGGAGAAGCAGTTCCCACCACCACCAATAACCAACAACTCCTTCTCATTTGGCAGAAAGACACTGCTATGATTATGTAGCATTAATGGCCACTCCAGATGCTCCTGAAAAAGGAAAGATTTTCAACATACAAGACTTCACATGGTTCACCGTATCACCCATGAATGTGGGCAAAAAGAGATAGTAAGAGAATACAGAACAAAGAACCAATGAGGTACAATCCTCCAGTACACCAACCCACCCACCAACTTGCAATTCAGTGCTTTTAATGGGAGAGAATGTCTTGGTTACCCTTGAACCCTAATGGTTTCCCAAGAGGGCAACACCAGTCACTTTTTGCTTCAATGGAAATCTGTGGCATTCCTGGGCTGTGACAAGGAGTTCCAAAGCTTACTATGTAACTGGTAGGTTCAAAAGCCTAGAGAGTTTCACCGAAGCCAAAGGAAACAGCTCATAAGCAAAGGCAGCTACCAATCCACCTGCATCCACTTAATGTAAACAAAAAAGTTATATTCTTTTAGATACAACTTTATTATCACCCTACCCACCCTCACTGCTGTCCAGCAAGGGCAGCCTATTTTATCTAAAGGATATGAGGCCCCTTACAACTTCTGCTACAGACAGTAACTAAAAACTAAGCTACATTTAAGGATGCTTCATGCTTTATGCCTCCAAGAAAATGCTGCAAGGTCAGTCAGATGCACATATACTATCCACCATAAAAAAACCTGACCTGTCACAAATTCCAGTTTCACCAAGGACAGGTTCCACACGTACAGCTACCTAAAGAAAGTTGTTTCTTTACTTAAATAACTTGTCAAGCAACAGAAGTTTTCTTACAAAATCATGGAATGGTTTGGGATGGAAGGGACCTTTAAAGACCATCTCTTTCCACCCCCCTGCCATGGACAGGGACACCTTCCACCAGCCTAGGTTACTCCAAGCCCTGTCCAACGTGGCCTTGGACACTTCCAGGGACAGGGCAGCCACAGCTTCTCTGTGCAACCTGTGCCACGGCTTCACCACACTCTTCATAAAAAAATTCTTCCTTATACCTTGGTTAAAGCTACTGTCCTTTAGATGAAAACTATCACCTCTTGTCCTATCACTACAGGCCCATCTAAAAAGTCTGTCCCCATCTTTCTCATAAGCCCCCTTTAGGCACTGGAAGGGCCTCTAAGGTCTCCCCAGAACCCTCTCTCTCCAGGCTGAACCACTGCAACTCTCTCAGAATATCCTCACAGGAAAGGTGCTCCAGCTCTCTGATCATCTTTGTGGCCCTGCTCTGGACTCACTCCAACAGATCTATGTCTTTCTTTTACTCCAGACAGTATTATCTGAGGTGAGGGCTACTCACACGTACAGACCAAGTTTTGCCCAGAGTGTGCCAAAATCCTACTATGTGACATCACCTGTATGACTGTTCTTCAGTGATTCATAGAAGAAAGTCAAAGAATAGTTAAAGTTGGAAGGGACCTGAGGGTGTCATCCAGTCCAACCACTCCTTTTCAAAGCTGGCTTCCCTACAGCAGGTTGCTCAGTACCCTGCCCAGTCAGGTTTTGAATATTTCCATGTTAATGGAGATATCTCCTTGTTAATGGAGACACCACAGCCTCTCTGTTCAGTGTTCAGTGACCCTTACAGTAAACTTTTCTTATGTTTCAGTGAAGCTTCCAGTATTTCCATGCTGTTTTTTCTTGTATTCCAGGCAGCAGCTATAACACACTGCACTTTCCACTAAGAAGTTCTCAGTGAAATTATACCACAGACCTCCATAAAGACTCACTGAGGCTCTCAGTTGACCTGTTCCCTTCCTCCACAGATATCCTGAAGGGACTATGTTTGTGCCCATTTCAGTTCTACTGCCCCTGTCTGGAACAGAACAGCTCCATGTCCTCCAGTCTTCTGCCACGCAGTCTCTCTCTCTCTTAATACCATTATATTCTCTGTACTGGTAAAAGTGCTTCAGAATCAGATTCTCCCTCAAAAAGGGAATGTTTATTCCACTCCCAGCTTTGCCAACTTTGCTTTTTCTACTCAGTTTCAAGGAACAGCCCTAAAGTTACCATCTTCCTTCATGCAACACTGCTTACCCTGAAAGAAAAATTTCAGTACTTACCACATTAATCACATAGTCCAAGCAGAGGCCAGTCATTAGGTCAATGACAGTGATGCCAGGCACAGAGGATGTGTGAAACCACACTCCACCAACGAGCAGAAGCTTTCCTTCATGCACATGTGCAGTATGTGAATACCTGTGAGTTCAAAATGAGATTGAACCCCATTAGTAAGGGAGGTTGGTAGAGACAGGCTGAAGATTCAGTGATGAATGCTCTGAGCACCCTGGTCTACTTGAAGATGCCCCTGCTCATTGCAGGGAGGTTGGACTGGATGGCCTTTAAAAGGTGCCTTCCAAATCAAATTATTCTATGATGCTATGAGCGCCTTCTGCTCACCTTGGGATGAGAGGAGGGTGTGTCTCTACTGCCTGCCACCGAAAGCCATGTTCAAGCTCCCTCAGAAGGAAAACTGAACCCAAGGGCTGCTCAGCTGCTCCCAGACCTCCCGCGATGAGCACTCCTCCTTCCCAGCTGCAGGCACTGTGAGAGTGGCGGCTTTCTGGGACTGGACCCTCAACAGCAATCTAGAAAAACACAGGTCCAAGGCTGCAGTTTGCCAAGCTAAGTGTCTTCTTAAGGTCCAGGCTTTTAAATTGCTTTTTCCTGTGTGGTTTTTTGACACCCAACCTTATCCACTAATTCCTCTAGAAACTGCTAAATACAAGTGCTTCTAATTACACTATCTCAAATATTTCTCTGGCCCTCAGTATATTTAATATGATCAGTCTTTAGAGGGTTTATTTCTGCCCATTTATTACAGGTAACTCGATGTGCATTCTTGCATGCTGCTTTCTGCTCAAGAGACACACCTGAGAAGCCTGAGTTTGTTTACAAACACATGGACTAAGGCAGTGACCAGAAAAGCAGGTGATCAGTGGCTCAAACCACAGAGCACAATAACAGGCTGAACTGCAGGACTAAAATGCAGGAAAAAAACCCTTCAGTGCAAGCACTAAAGGAAAAAATGTAAAATCAGGTGTTTATATCATAGCAAGCAAGTAGTGGAGAAAAATTTGGAGGCCACCTTGTCCATCTCTTTCCCCTAAAATAAATGAAACTATTTCTATTATAATCTGCATAGATGTTTATTTAACAGTTTCTGAAAGTCTGCAGTGACAAGAATTTCTCACCTCTTTAAGCAGTCTGTTGCAGCACTTGGCTAGCCTAACTCCACAATCAATAGCTTATCTTAGTGTCCACTTGATTCTCCATACTACTCAAAGTAAAAATGAAGAAAATTTTTTTCTTTTCTCTGCAGTGATATTTTACATATTTGAAGATCTTGAATCCTCTCCAGACTAAACAGCTACAAGTCCTTCAAAACTTTGCCCTGTGAGGTATGTGAGCACTCTTGTTGTGTCCTGGTTACATATCTGAAGACAGAGTTTAGGCCTCCCACAACAGCATGATATTTTACTCATGTTTAGCTTGTGACCTACAGTTAGGCATCTCTCCCCCTATGCTGTGCTATGTACAAGGTTGGGCTCAAAGACTGACAGTAAATGGGGTTACATCAGGCTGGTGGCCAGTCACCAGCAGGTTCCCAAGAGGGATGTCCTCTAACTCAATTTCCTTTTACAACACATTCAGCAATCTAGTTGACTGAGGGAAGACAGCAGATGTGGGAGTGGTTTTGGTTTTAGCAAAGCCTTTTATACTGTCTCTAACAGTATTCTTCTGCGAAAGTGTCAAGCACTCAGCTAGACAAGTCCATGATGGCAGAGGGGATAGAAGACAGAGACAGAATGCTCTCAGTATCATCCGGCAACAGGACAAGAAGCCATGGGCACAAATTGGCATACAAAGAAATCCACTTAAACATAAAACCCCTCACATTGTACTACCAGGGTGGTCAAGGACTGTCAGTGAAGACTGTATTCCACTAAAAAGCAGGATGTTTAGAAGTCAGCTCTAACTTCAATCACCATGGAGTACATTCTTACCAGAGTGCTGGAGAGTTCTCGAGTGTGCAGAAAATACCAATCCCCAAGCACAGGCTCCAGAGCAGAGCGGCCCCCATACACAAACAGGTACTGCTCACCTACAGAAACACACAACCAGGTGAAAAGACAAAGAATTTAGTATGTCACCAAAGCAAAACTTTCTGTCTGCATAGAAGGGAAGCTGACTGAAGACAGAAATTATTGCAGTCAGGCAGAAGCTCTAAGTACTATTTCTTTAAGACATCCTGCAACCTGACAAACAACTCCAGACTTCAGCAATAAAGACAAGAAATTGTTTTGTAGATACTGGAACTACTCTTGTACCTAGATCTTTTATAAGGCACATGGAATCACAGAATCACAGAATATGCTGAGTTGGGAGGAACCCATAAGGATCATCAAGTCCCACCCTTAGCCCTGCACAAGACCATCCTAAACACTTTTACTAAGAACCTGCACTCTTCATGTTTGTGGTCATTCAGAAGATCACATCATCCACTTACTTTATGTAGCTGCTAAATGGTTACAGTCTGGAATGTTTAAGGAATGGAAGTCACACACTCTAGGCTCAAAATGAAGAGAAGAAACCATGCTTTCCAACATACCTAATGGACTTAGGGAATGGAATTCTAGGCAATGGAAAAATGACTCCTGTAGAACTAATAAAACTAGAAAACACTCAGTATCTAAATCACAGCAGTTCAATGACAACTATTCATCTCAGGAAAACTGATAAATCCTCAGAACATGAATGTGTATTTGTTAATATGGAGAAGCTTCAAAAAGGAGGTTAAAAAGGGTGCAAAAGTACTTTGGATAGATGTCAAGAGCATGCATTCAATGCACTATGCCCTGTCCTTTCTCTGCTTCAGAATGGACTGTTGATAACACCTGTGTTGGTCACTTCCTTCACCTACAAAGCAATATCAAGGCAAAAATAAGATGAAACAATACAATCTGACAATGTAATATTTATCAAATTTTACTTAACCATTTCACATTTGCTTCTTTGATATAAAATTCTAACTGGAAGGCTGAACTCTAAACTACATTCCACTTTTAACTTAACACTGCTCCACAAATGGAAATTATGCTCCAGACTAGACTACCAACTGCTTAACAATTCCCTTCTGCTCCTCTTGGAGAGCTCCCTGTCCACTGGCAGGAATGGGACAGCTTAGGAAAGGACAGCTTTCAGCTTCTGAATGCCACTGCTTAAGTTTTTGCCCCTCAGAGTCAGGATCTTTTACTTGGCCAACCATCAGCTTACTATTGCAGGATCTGATTCTAGAGCCCTTCACAACTACTGAGTATTTGTCAATTCCTACTAGAAAAGTAACACTTCTGAGGCACTTCTGGATAAAGAGCTAGAAATTCTGCTCCAAAAAAAAATCCTTTGGAGACAGCAAAACTTCCTTCTGGTGTGATCAAGAAAGAATAACTTCAGCCACAAATGATCTCAAAGAATCAGTCTTCCAGAATAGATTACATCCCTAGGTTTCAATTCCACTTACCACTGAGGGTTATATAGCATACAAAATACAAAACTATCACATTTCAAGCACCAAGATCTCAAAGCCTCTTTTAATTTCTTTCCTACTGGCAGGCTTGAGAAGTGGGTCAATATGAAGTTCAACAAGACCAAGTGCAAGGTCCTGCCTATCTATGGCCATTTCCACTCTTTCCAGGCTTTTTACCTTTGAATGACACTTCAGTTGTGCTGTGTCTCCAACGCAAAGTTGCTGGTTCAGCAGCAGGCTGCGGATTTACAAGCTCCACTGCAATGTCATCTGGGTCTGAAGCATTATAGGTTTCAGGGAACTTTAGCCACAACATTCCCAAGCCTGCACTTGATGGGGACATTCGTCCTCCTACCACCAGGGCCAGACTGTCTGAGACACAGGACACAGTGTGATACAACCGCTCACCTGCAGAGACACAAAACACCACAGTTCACACAGACGTTTTTTCCAAGTTTACAGAATCACTTAGGTTGGAAAAGATCATCGAGCCCAACCATTCCCCCAGCAATGTCAAAGTCACAACTAAACTATGACCCTACATGCCACATCCACGCAGTTTTTAAATCCTTCCAGGAATGTGGACTCCACCACTGCCCTGGGCAGCCCATGCCAGGCATGGACAACCCTTTCCTTGGAGACAATTTTCTCCATATCCAACTTGAGCCTCCCCTAGCACAACTTGAGGCCGTTTTCTCTTGTCCTGTCCCTTGTTCCCTGGGAGCAAAGCCTGATCCTCCCCCACCTCTCCCCTCCTGTCAGGGAGCTGCAGAGAGTGACAAGGTCCCCTCTGAGCCTCCTTTTCTCCAGGGTGAGCTCCCCCCGGTCCCTCAGCTATTGCTGTGGTGAGATTACAGCAGTGGTGGATGAGGGAAGGGCAACAGACACCATCTACTTGGACTTGTACAAAGCATTTGACACTGCCTGAGCACAACATCCGGTCTCTAAACTGGAAAGACATGGATTTGGCAGATGGACTACTTGGTAGTCTTGGAATTGGCTGGATGGTCTCACTCAGTCACAGTCAGCATCTCAGTGGGGACCAGCAGTAAGTGGTGTCCCTCGGGGGTCAGTACTGGCACCAGTACTGTTTGACATCTTTGTTGGTGACAGGGACAGTGAAATCAGTGGCACTCCAGCATGCTTGCCGATGACACGGAGCTGTGTGGTGCAGTCACTGAAGGCTGAAGGGAAAGGATGGGGCATCCAGAGGGACCTGGACAGGCTGGAGAGGTGGGACTGTGCCAGCCTAATGTTGTGCAAGGTCCTGCTCTTGAGTTAGGGCAATCCCAGCACAAATACAGGCTGGGCAGAGAACATATTGAGAGCAGCCCTGGGGAGAAGGATTTGGGGGTGTTTGTGAACAAAAAGCTCAGTATAACTCAGCAGTGTGCGCTTGTAGCCCAGAAAAATCAATCATGTCCCAGGCTGCATCAAAAGAAGCGTGGGCAGCAGGTTGACAGAGGTGATTCTCCCCCTCTATTCTGCTCTTCTGAGACCCTACCTGGAGTCCAGCTCTGGGGCTCCCAGCACAATAAAGACATGGAGCTGTTGGAACAAGTAGAGAGGCCACTGAGTTGATTATGGGGCTGGAGCCCCTCTGCTCTGGAGTCAGGCTGAGAGAGTATGGGCTGTTTGGCCTTGAGAAGAGAAGGCTCCAGAGAGACCTCAGAGCACCTCTTGGTGTCCAGAGGGGCTCCAAGAGAGCTGGAGAGGGACTTTGGACAAGGGCCTGGAGGGACAAGACAGGGGGAAATGGCTTCCCACTGACAGAGGGCAGGGTTAGAAGGGATATTGGGAAGGAATTCTTCCCTGTGAGGGTGGGCAGGCCCTGGCACAGGTTGGGAAGAGAAGCTGTGGCTGCCTCTGCATCCCTGGAAGTGTCCAAGGCCACACTGGACAGGGCTTGGAGCAACCTGAGATAGTGGAAGGTGTCCCTGCCCATGGCAGATGGTTGGAGTTAGATGATCTTTAAGGTCCTTTGCATCCCAAACCATTCTATGATTCTATGACTCCAGCTCCGTTCCCTTCCCTGGACATGCTCCAGCTCCTCAATGTCTCTCTTCCATGAGGTTCCAGAACTGGACACAGTTCTTGAGGGGCCTCAGGGGAACAATTCCTGCCCTGAGCCTGTGCCCACACTATGGTTGGTACTAGCCACATGCCACTGCCCTTCTTGCCCACCTGGGCTCATGTTCAGCCACTGTCGATCAGCACTCCCAGATCTTTTTCCAGCTTTCGAGTCACTCTGCCCCCAGCCTGGAGCACTGCATGGAGTTGTGGTGATCAAAGGGCAGGACCGAGCATTTAGCATTCAAAACCTTCAGATCTCTGTGACTGCCAGCATCACTGTGCTCTGACACCACTTTTTCTAGACATTCTTTCACTTTTAGCACAAAGGTATCTCCCTTACACTTGCCATCAGTGTGGGAACTCACCCCATCTTTTATCAGGATGTTTCTTTGTCACACAGTCAGCTTTCCAGCAGCCTGCATGCTTACTCAGCACATGGAAATTTCTCAGGCGGCAGTGTTGTCCATCCTCCTCCCCAAAGCCTCCAGTGGTGAGAATCACATCGGGTTTTATAAGAACAGAGCAGTGACCGTAACGTCTCAGGCCAGGAATTCCCGAGAGCCTTGCACACACTGCTGCAGGGATGCTCCCAGCCATTCCAACAGGACCAGCATGGTGAGGAACTGTAAGCCAGAGAGAACCAAAGAACTTACGCACAAACACAAACCAAGGACTACATTTCAAGTGAGAGATAATGTATGCCATCTTTTCAAGATGATCTTCTCGAGAAGCAAAAATTGAGGAGCAAGTTGATAGAGCACACAGACATGTCAGACACAATCTGACATGCCCTAGAAATCAGGCTGTAATGGTTAAAACTATCACTGTGCCAACTTTACTTACTGCTCACTCAGCTCCTGACAGTTCTGAGACTGCTTTCGTGGGGTGGAGGTAAGACTGGCCAAGAGCCTGCGGTGTCCTAAGCTGCTGCAGCAAGATATGAACCAGTGAAGTGCCTTCAAAAGGAGCACCTTTTGGTGCTGGTCTGGTTAAGACAATATTTGGCTACATGAATTGCAAAGAACAGCAGAGAAAGGACAAAAGTCAGGAAGTTGATTTCAAAGTTTCTTGCTAGATTTTGATCCTACTTTCACAAAGCACTGAAATAAAGTTCTGAAGCATGACAAATGATCTACATAAACACCAGTGGTCCTACTATAAGAGAATATTTCCAGTGACCTAAGTATCTTCTCTCTAAATACTATACCCCTTAACATAAAAACTCTCAGCACAGGATTCTGGCTCACTAACATATTGTACATATTGTTTTCTTTTAATCTCTGATTAAAAGGAAACTGATAGTTTTAACCATTACACCCTGATTTCTAGGGTACGTCAGATTGTCTGTGTGCTCTGTCAACTTGCTTCTCAATTTTTGCTTCCCGAGAAGACCATCTTGAAAAGATGGCATACATTATCTCTCACTTGAAATGGAATTTGTGTCTTCTGTGATTTAATAAAGACCTTTATTCTTGTATTATTAGAGATGATGAGGTGGAGAAGTGGCTCTCATTCCGTTTTTCAGAAAAATTGCCTGTACTGAATATCGTTTACTACAAGACCCTACTTTAGCATTTGATGAAGTAAGAAATTTCATCTCCTTGGGATTAAATGTCTTTCTAAAGATGGAACTTTTTAAGACTGAGGAGTTTTTTCATATCAGAAAATATACTTACCATGATCTGTTTTGAAGATTTAGTAGTTGCACTCTCCTGAATAGGGACCCAAATCTACCTCAGAGGATAACTGGGGGCATTTACTTGTATTAGAGACATACCTTTTGCATTCCCAGTAAAAAATATCTAATCATGGACATTTATCAGACTTTGAAGGCTTTTGCTGTCAGTTTTGAATACAAGAGAGACAGCAGCAGAAAGACTCTACTCCTGCCTCTAATGAATCAAGTGTCCTGACTGCAATAAAGTCCATTAAGCAAAGGGACTTTAACTTAAGGATAGACACTACACATTTAGGAGCCTTTAAGAATTTAAAGCCTCACAAGGACCAGTGACAATCACACAGTATATGCAACCACACCCACATTCACTTAGCTTCAATTTCATGTTTTCAGATCTAATCAAGACACAACACTATGGATTCAGTGGCCTCGCTGGCCTCAGAAATGCCATCCTGCCCTATCCTTTTTCAGCTGCTTTTCTTGCTCCCTAAAATACAGACTTCAACTTTCTGTTGCAGATAGAACTACTTGTGGTACCAATCTATGAAGACTAATGATATGAAACAGGTTAAAAATAACCTTCTGCTTTCCACTCTGAAAAAGGAAGAAAGCAGCCAAAAGCAGGAATTCTTTGGACTGCTACTGCTGCCAAATCCTTATCATGGAAACACAGTCTTGGTCTTGGCTTTTCCCCACTATACCACTTTCCTCCCATCTAAAAGAAGTGACATACAGATTTAAAAGCATTTCACAAACAGAAATACTACAGGTACAAGGGATAACAAAGCAAAGCATAGCTTCATGACAGGCTCCTGACTGCTCTGCTGGACAGGGTAATAAGGAAAACAGAACAACCTTTTGGAAGCCAGAAGGAGAGAATGGTTCAGAGAGCTACATAAGGAGGTAAGCAGGAATAACTTCAAAAGGGAGATCCCAAAAACAGCAGGAAGAGCAGGGTGGGTTGGCAGGTACCTGGGGGGGGCCTACGTATAAACAGAAGGACATGCTGTTTAGACTAGAAAGCTCAATAAACTGAAAGAATGGACCTGATCAGAACCAGCAGTGCCAGGCTGTGGCCCTGAACAGCATTATTAAAAGGGTGGAGAAAGCTACCAGACAGCAGAATTCCATCTGCCCCTTCCAGGATTTCACTGTCTCCTAAAACCTCTCAGAGAATAACCTGCATGAGACAAAAACATACTGCAAAAACTAGTTTGGAGTGTACCTGTCACACTGGGTAACAACGGAGTCCAGGAAGGATCCATCCCCTTTGATGCAGTCAACACAAAGTAATGAGAACATTTCAGATGCCAATCCTGTAGCAAGCCCAAAGGAAAGAAAAAACAAAAACAAAAAACAATCCCCCTCAAAATCTCAGAGCAAGAAGCAGTAAGGATCTCAGAACAGCCAGGGTGATCAAATCAAACACCAACACAGTGTTGCACTGTTTCCAACAGGTGTCAAAATCGGAGGTCTAAGGCTGAATCTGAGAAAGAGAAGGTGTGTAAATACATTCCCCACTTCAATCTTCAAAAATTTACAGCTCAGGGATCTTCTAAGCAAGAAGCTGTGTCTTTTTATTGAACAATCCTTGATGGATTTCTCATCCATGAAATGCATTCACTTGTTCTTTGAACTCACATAAACTTTTAACACGTCCAACATGCTACAGGGTGTTGTTCCTACATGCTGTAGGAATGAGTTCCATAGCTTAACTATAAGTTGCATGAGGAAGCTTTTCTTTTTGGAATCAGTTTCTTTATGCTTCCCAGTTCTGATCACAGAAAGAGCGAGGGCTCTATACCAGAGGGATTAAGGTTTCTTAAGGTTCATGGAATATAAGTGATTCCAAAGAAATCACAAATGTTCAAAGGTGCAACACGGTCTGTGCTGGATGATAATACATAAAGATACATATAATTTTCAGTCTGGCCTTGGGAGCATTCTGAGGCAAAAGCACAAGCAACAGGAAAATACAGGAAGTCAGTAGCAATGTTAGTCCACCCCAGCCTTTATGGACACTAGGGAATTGAGTACGTCCATTCCCATGGGGTGGGATATATTCAGCCAACTATACAACTACAAAGCATAAACATGAATTTAAAAGACAAAATAAACCCCATTATCAGCATCATTGCCCCAACCTCTACTAGAAGCATCTTTTGAAAAGTGGCATCCAGAAATTAATGTAAATACTGAAAATGGGAGGATCCACTATTAGTCCCTAGGTAAATTATTCAAAAAATGTCTCCCTCAGCACTAAGTGTGTATTTTATATTTCTTACCTAATTTGACCAAGCTTGTTTACAGCAAGACCTGGATCTTACTTAATCTTTCTCTCAAAGACTAATTGTAGAGCTCTCTGTTATCACATCATTTACTCTTATGCATGTTTCCAGCAACAATACCAAGTCTTTACCTTCCCCACTGTATGAGCAATGACCTGGATCTACAACAGTTCTTGCACACATTCCTAAACCACTTTGCAAGTCTGCCAGCACTTTCAGTCATCACTTTTGCATTCACATAGCAGAGCATATCCTGCATGTTGGCAAAATAAATGCAAGCATATTAAACTATTTTCCTGCTGCAGCTATTGGATTTCTAGAATTATAAGCAGGGAACTACAAAATCGAAAGGAAAACTTCTGGTAAGCATTTCACAGGATACTTAGCTCAAAGTTATTCACTACCTTGCACTTACCTTCACTTCTAGATTTCAAATAGTCAGAAACTTTGCCAGCAGTTAACATAAAAATGGCAAAGAATAAAGTCAGAGTTGAATTTCAATCATTAATATAGGAACGGTTGTACAAAATCAGACCAAAAAGTATCTGGAACTAGTAGCCTGTATTCAACAATAACAAAAAATAAAGTAGTGACACAAACGGAAGAGAACAGGACAAGTGCATCTCCTTTCCCCAAGAATGCTACCAACCACTTGCAGTCAGGAACATCACATCAGGTGTGTTTTTATGTAGCCAGTAATCCTTAAGGTATTTCTCTTTCATCAAAACAATTGCCCCTTGAATCCATGCAAACTTTTAACATCTAAAACATCTTTCATACTACCAGCCAGTTTGCTATGCCAAGACTGTCTCCTTGAGAGACCGCTCACTGGGGAAGGAACACAAAGCTTTTCTAACATCAAGGAGAGCCTACTTCCCATGCTCCAGCTTCACCTGGAGCTCCCTGCAGCCTCTGTGTTAACCAAGCTGGACCAGGGTCCTTTCCGCCTCCATGAACACCTGAACCCCAACAGCCCTGTACAGAACTGCGACCGTGAGAAACTGCAGACACCTCATGGCATCAAAGCCAGGTTGCTGATCTTTAGAATAAAGGAGGGTTACCTCATACTCATCAAAAGGCTCCAGAGCCTGCACTCTTTGCTGTTCGTCTTCTGGAATACAGCAGGTGAAAAACTCATTCATATCCATGACACTGCACTCAGTCCAGCCCTAAAAGAAAAATCCCTCAAAGTAATCACCTCTGGAAGGACAGAAACTCACTTCCCATAAGAAAACAAAGACCCTAAATTAAACACTTGCATGAGCTGCTAAAACTGTCCAGCTGAAATAACAGCAGCCCAAAATCTGGTGAAAATAGATCTCTTATCTCTAAAGCTCTTAAGAACTTAATTTATTTTAACAAAAGTCTCGGAGGAACCCATCGTGCCTTAATCCTGTATCAGAAAGTAGGCTGCAAGCTGGCTGGAAGCATCTTCAAATGACTAGTCATGCTACTAGAGGAGGCAGTCCTCAGCCTCAGCCCTGTTTCTTCAACCTGTCACTGACCAAGCACTGAAAGTTCCAATCTTTATCAGGTCAGTCACGCTTTGTGCATGACCTAGAGATGCAGGTGCTTACCCTTCCCAAAAAGCGCCTCTGCTGTGCCTCACAGTCAGGGTACTGTGTCAGAGAGTGAAGTGCAGAGTTCAGCTGGCTGAAATGCTGCTGCATGACACGTCCAAAGGGGTCCTCTGGGTGCACCTGCTCATACAGCAGGAAGCAGGCCCGAGGGAAACGCTCTGCTGCCCATTGAATCAAGGCATCTGACCTGTTGGGAGGCTGCACGTAAGACACTTAATAACTGAGGGCTCCCCCATCACCACACATACGCAGTGCATCTTCCTGCAACACCATCAAGCTGCTATTGAGGCATCCTGACAAGTGGCAATACACAAATGAGAGTGCTGTGCTGGGGACTCCCCACCTGCGCAAACAATGAGGGGATGAGAAGAACAAAAAATTCTCTGAGAGAACAAAATCACTCATTTGAGATTTTTCTTTTTTCTTCCCTCCCTTTTAGGATATCACATAGACATCAATTACACCATCACAATGATGATATAAGGAGCTATTTGGGACTCCACAGAATTCCCAAGGCTTTAGTTTTAAGAGAGCAGGTCTCCCAGCCCAAGGTCACCTGGCTATGGGAGGAGAACCCAACTGACCTGCTGTTTTCCATGTAGGTGAGCACCACCTCTGCAATGAATAGGGTGGGGATTTCATTGTCCAGTCCTACTTCCTCCAGGGCTCTCTCCAGCTCAGACAGCTCTGATAAATCCACTCCTAGTAATTTATAATCCTCTCCAGAAAAGGTAATGGCTCCTAGGAGACAAAAATTATGCAATCTCACTACGGTGCTTCTGCAATATTGAGAGCAAAAGGGATAAACAGGAATATAAAACCCCCAGGCAATCACTCATAAGACTGTGTCTATCAACTGTATTTCCCTGAGACGTGTACAGGAAAATCCCCATCATTACATGAACCATAGAGGGATAGTGCCAAATGATCCATTAAATGCAGATCTAAAACTCCACTATTCCTAATGCAAATTTCACCTACAGATTTCTCATAGAATTATTACATTTACTATAACAACAAAACTTCATCATATTTACTTTAAGAACGTTTTTCTAGAACCACTGTAATTCAGAATCAAACCTTAAAGGCTCTCAATTATATGCCTTACAGTTTAGGTTAAGAAAGCACCTTGCTTTGATAGAATTCAAATGGTTCGCCTCACAACCAGAAAACCCTTCTCAAGCTTCTTAGGCTTGGTTTGTTTGCTTGCTAAACAGATTTCATTTCTGTACAATGGCACTGAGTTCTGAACTCATACATGCCAGCTCTGCAAACACCAGGCCCTGACTCACAGATCATCATCCTCGCAAGTTCCAGTTTATGATCTGCAAGTATTATCATACCTCTGCACTCCACCAGAATATGATAAGCTATGGTTTGTTGACCTTTTCAACCAAAACCAAATCATTAACAAAGCAACTTTCAACCATTGTCCCTTGACTGTTTGCTCTGTGCCTCCAAAAAAAGTCTAGCTCTATCTTTTCTACCCTCTCCCAATAGGTAGCTGAAGGCTGCAGTAAGACACCTCCCTCACAACCTCCTTCCCTTAAGGCTAAACAAATCCAGTCATCTCAGTCTCCCTCCTACATCACCAGCTCCATCACTTCATCACCCTCATCACCTCCTACTGGACATGCTGCAGTTTGCCACTGTCTTTGTACCAGTGAGCTCAAATCTGGACACAGGACTTCAGAAATTGTAACAGAAAGAAACGGACCTTGGTTTGATACAATCAGCTCCTGACAAATCCACCCTGGCAGCTTCTCGTTATCTCCTAATGCTTAAAAATTATTTGTTTCAATTTTTTTTATAAAATGAACATGCTTTTCATTTTCAGCTTCATAGTTCCCTCACTATCATCTCTCACTTTTTGACAGCTGAAGGAATGTTTGTCTCTTCTAAACATTTAGTACATAAAAAACCTTGCATAAATACCATACCTAATCCTTCCCCTGCAGTGTCTCCCACCAGTGCTGACAACTCTTCCATTCTTTTGATCAGAGTAGCTTTTTGGCACACCACACTTGGAAAATCCACCTCATATACCACAGTATGATGCAGAAGACCCATGTCCTTCAAACGGAAGTATAAGGAGTCAAAGCCAGCACCTAAAGACAGGACCTGCAGAGAAAGTGTCAGAAGAAGTTATGCTCAACTCTAGCTGCATCCTGAGCATCCAGGTGTGAAAAATATTCAATATTATCTGCAGAGTGACAAAATCAGGCAGCCTCCTGCAAGGGGCAGAAGAATTTTGTGTGGATATTGCCCTCTCCCGGGTATTTCTGCCAAAGTGACACATGGAGATCCACAGCAGTGCCAGTCAAGATTCTCTGTGCCCTCCTGGGAAAGGATCCCAACAGATGCACTAACAACTTACTGCAGTGCCCAGATGCCAGAGGGACTTTTCACACATATAGTGGAACCTTCTAGTACCCCCAGAGAAAACACACCTGTGTCCTAGGGTGGCTTTGTGTCTTCAGCAGGAAGTCCTGGACACAGTGATCTACAGCACGGGCACGGACGTAATAACCCCTGCCGAAAGAAATTCAGTTGGAATCGCTGTCCAGGAACCCGATTTCTCCAGCACTGGCATCTTCCATTTCAGAAAAATAAAGGTTTTTTCTCTCAGCTTCTACCCAATAACCCATCATTTACAGACGTGTGCACTGGGAGATGACTTTGTCATTTCTCGAGGTTCCTAACAAATACACAACTCCTGCACTCAGTGAGAGTATTAACCATCAAGACTATGGATAACTCCAAGAAAACGTGCAGATATCCCAGCTGGATCTGTTCTGTTTTACCTAAGTAAATATTCACTGAGTGAAAATGTATTAGTGAGGATGCTCCCCTGCAATGCAGATGGCCAATACCTGAGTTCCTGCCCCAAATCAGATGCTATAACAACAAAATGAATGGATACAAATGCAGTGACAGGGGAACAAAAAAAGGAAGAGAAGCAAACTCAGGAGAGGACTTCTGTTCTCTCGTTTCTGAATAAATGGAACTAAGTCTAACTCCTGGGAAGTGTTTACCATTTCCTAGTCTGGCAGGGACTTGTTCCTCTTGTTCCTTGGCATTCTCTTCTAGTTGGTTTTATTGTATATCCACCCAGCTATATCCCAGCTCCTATCATCCCTTTTACAAGCATGTTTTCATCTCCATTCCTCACAGGGACAAATATTTCACCAGATAGTCTAAGATGTCCCAGTATTCATGATGGCAGTGTTGATAACTGCAATACACAACTATTTCTATGAATTCAGCTTGGCCTGCCAATGTTGTGTGGCAAATGAACACAGGCTCAGCTTCCTGACTTGATGAGCCACACCTGTCTTTATAGGCCTGCAAGCTTCTACTTAAACACCACTGTTTGGTTTTTTGCTCTGAACAAAACTCCTTTGGCAATTCACAGTTATTTGAATTGCTTTAAACTATTTGCCTCGAATTATGTAAACTCCACGACCACATCAGCTTAGAACCCTCTGCACACACACATTAAAACATGTTTGTGTCTTGCAAAGCTCTGGAGAAGAGCTCCTGGTCAGACACTGCTTATCCAAAAGATAATCCTGCTTCGTAGAGCCACCAAATACCTTACTGAAATTGTAGCGGTCAGGAGAGTTAATGGGAAATCTACTGATGTGCTTACATTAGTAGCATGTTTTCAAATCTTAAGTAGCTTTCAGCAGCATTAAATACCGGAGTTAGGAACCAGTCTAGTGGCGCATTTCACTCGGGACAGAGCAGCCAAGAGTCCCGCGCAGCGCCCCCTCCTCACCGGTGGATAAGCGGCGCTCGCCGGCGCTGCCGCCCCGCCAGGAGCCGCTGGAACCGGTCCTGGATGTAGCCCCGCGCTGCCGCCGAGCACTTGCTGACGGCGCTGCTGCCGCCGGTGCCCTGGACCTGCCGGGACAATGGCACGGCGCTGACGCCTCCGCCCAGCACCGCGATGGGGAGCGCCGCTCCAAACCCCGGTCCGAGCCAGCCCCCGGGCCCGGAGCATCGCTCCCACCCGCGGTCACTGGGGGACACGCACCAGGGCCACTCACTCACCCCGCGGCTCATCCCGCTCGCGCCTCGCCCACCGCAAACGGGCCCAGTGCCTGCCGCGGGCACTGACGCCATGCAGGCCGCGCCGGGGACGGGGCGGGGAAGGGGGCAGGGACGTGAGCGGGGCTGTGGGCAGGGACACGAGCGGGGCTGTGGGCAGGGCTGTGGGCAGGGACGTGAGCGGGGCTGTGGGCAGGGACACGAGCGGGGCTGTGGGCAGGGCTGTGGGCAGGGACGTGAGCGGAGCTGTGGGCAGGGCTACGGACAGGGTTTGGGGCGGAGATCTGTGCAGAAGTGCAGGCTCCGGGAACGGGTCGGCCCTCGGTAGTTTGGCTCAGGTTCTGTCCCCTGGACTGCATGGAGAGCAGAGGTGGCACTGGTGGCACTGCCATTTGGGACACGACTCTGTTGGGACCCCGGACTGGGGTCCCTCGGCTGAGTGTGCCGAGGACAAATAGGCAAGGCCGGGGACTGTGTGTGGCAGCCGTGGTGAATATTTCGTGTTATTTCTCTTTAGGATTTGTATTACAGTTAGAGAGGAGCCGTGGTAGCCTCATCTGCGTGAGATGCCACGAGTGCTGCACGTGCTGTCCTATTCAGCATCTCTATACATCTTGCACTCCACAAACTGGTATACTGTGCTTTAAATAAGTTACAGTCTCAAAATGTCACTTTAAAGAGAATGGTCCGTGTGTATTTTTATAACAGGGATCATAAAGCTCAGTCCTCGGCCCAGTGCTGGCATTTCCTCAGCCACATGGAAGCTTTTCCCCGAGATGTATTTATGACCGAAATGCGTGGCAGCGAATTGGGGCGTGGCTACTGAGCTCACTGCCTCCAGCCGTTCCAGGAACTACTTTCCAGCCCTACATTTCCATATCCATACTATATCCATAACAATCTTCTGTGCAAACTCTGTGAGCTGACACTGAAACATGAACTGGGCATCTTGGGTTTAACACGCAAAGACAGACACAAATAGTTTGGGGGCGGGAGAGGGGGGCGAGCTTGGAGTTTATTTTTCTGTCCTTAGTACAAGACACCACGTGTGCTCCAGGAAGGGAGTCCAGGTCAGATTTCCATGGTACAGGATGGGAAGGCAGTGTGCAGCCATTCTTGGTCTGTGTGTGTGTGATCCTCAGCTGTCACAGATACAAAATCCTGTAATCACAATTTTATCAGGCTTTCATTTGGAAGCAGATGGGATTTTTTTTTCTATGTCCTTTTTAGTTTGGAAGGGTGTTTTGGAGCCTGATTGCCCTAACAGCTAGAAATCTCCAGATTTCTTGTTGCGTGTCTTAATGGCTGATTTATATCCAGCTACTCTTGATTCACAGTCTTAATCTGAAGTTGTTTCTTTACTTTTTGGGCACACAGAGACAGATTTATCACCTCATGGTCTGCTTTGGCAGACTAGGGCTAGCTGAGCAAGTTCTGCTGGTTGGAAGTAGAAGGCTTTTAAATCCATCTCTTGAGGGGTTGGTTGCTGTGTGGGAGGGGGTGCTGGCACAGGCCTGGTACATCCCTCTGCTTTAGGCATCTCCACAGCCTGACATGGGCAGGGGGTGCCTCTTCCCTGGTGTGCTCAGGCAGCTTCCCCGGCCTGGTCTCTCCTCCCACTCCTCTGAGGATTCCCCTGGGGCTCTGCATGACATTCAAAGCTTGTGAGGAATGCACAGCTCACCCCAAATAACAGAAAACACGTAGCAGAGCAGCACAGGGGCCTCTTGCTGCTCCCACCCGCACTGGGCTGAGGAGGGGGGGTACTTAATGAAAAGCATTTGCTGCGGCAGCTATCTATAGTCTGTTGTGTTTGGGAGGGGGCCCTGCCTGCCTGACCTCAGAGCTGACGTCATAGAACCCCAAATGGGGAACAGGGAGTGATCTAGAGAGAGGCACAGCCAGGCTGCCAGCCTGGGAGGGGACACGCCAGCACCACTGAAGGAGAGGGGTCCCCAGAGATGGGTACTCTGTATGCACAGGATCAAGACTCTTCAATTCCAGGTGAACCAAAAAAGTTTGTGTCTTTCTATCAGCTGACTCAGCAACGTATGATCTGTGCTTCTGATCGTCTACAAGCATTTTCCCTTCCCTGTTCAGCTTTCTTCATCACTTGGGTTCAAGCTGAAGGTTACCAGTTGGTTATAAGTTGGTCTCTGTATCAGCTTGCACCTGGGAAACAGTTCTAGGAATGATAAGAAGGTTACAGATCTGTGTTTTACTAAGCAGGAGGGCTATGCCTTAAGAAATCCTTCAAACCTGCACAGTGGATTTTTTAGGTGAGGCTCAGCATGCGCAGAACTGGTCCCACCTTTTACTCCTGAGGTTCATCTGCCACGGCCTAGCAAGCTTGGATGGTGACAGCGAGGTCCTCAGGACATAGGTTTAATTAGAGTACCCTTCTCTTGGATGGATGGCCTTACATGGCTAAGCAAGCTCCATCTACCCAGGTTTGAAATTAGAGTTATCCTTCACCTAGAATGACTGCCAGAAGGCCAGTGAGCCCATCCTGCCCATGGACACGTTTTTATCTGACCCTTCAGTTTTGACCTGTCTGGCATGGGAGACCCTACTGGAGGCATATACCACTGCCAGCACAGCTCGCCACCTCATGAGGGCATACAGGCTTCTCCCCCACTGAAATGATTTGGACAAGCCCTTGTGCCTTAATAACCTTTCTACCTAAAAGACTTGGTTCTAAGCACTACTGATATGGTCCTGTCGCTCCCAGTCACTGCAAGAGTGGAGGGCTGGATTCATCTGCCATTTTAGGACAATGTGGTGAGAATTGGATCCAGGAGAACATATGGTTTGAGTCTCAGATCTCGATCATTTTATTGTAATGTAATACCACAGAGAGGCCTCAGTGACAGGGCAAGGCTGAGAGCGGTGCAGGAAAATGTAGAGATAAACAACACAACTTGTGTGTTAAACACACGGGAATCTTGAGTGTGCAACATAAATACTGCATAAAATACACCTGTGTCATCAAAGCAGCTGTGATAAACAAAACAAGATCCAATCCCAGAATCACAGAATGGTTTGGTTTGGAGGAGACCTTTCAAGATCATCTAGTCCACCCCTCTGCCATGGACAGGGACAGTTTTCACTAGATCAGTTTGCTTAAAGCCCCGTCAAACCTGGCCTTGAGTACTGAATGCAATCACAAGAACCAGCTGCCGAATCATGGATAAGAATGTAAACATCTCCAAAAAACCCCGTGTCAAGGAAGATACTGTGTTTTCTCATTCTTTGATGTTCAGTGGAATCTTTCTCCTTCAAAAGGAGTGATAGGAAGATTAGTAGATATCCTTAGACACTAAGGGCAGTGATGTGAGAAGTGGAGAGAAGAAACAATCATCCTGTGTCTTGTCACAGAAGTTAGGAAGTGTAGGACACAGTTGTAAGGACTTTTAAAAGTGATTTGTTTTATTGCCTTGTCAAGACTGCAGTAGAGAAGGGAGAAGTGAGATATGGGTATGGCTAAAATACTAGCCTGGAGGGATAACTTTGCACTGGTATTACAATGGACTTAGATTTGTGAATCAACAAGGAGGGTGAAAAGAACCAGCTGAGGAGATGTGAGGACCAAGAATGCTGAAGGTGGGGGTTTGTTTATCTTTTGTTTTTGTTTTGCAGAAAACTTGGACTAGAGGATCTGGGGGAAGTACTAGTACACTGATATTTGTAGGATGAAAAGGACGTGTCATGAGAAATTGTTCAACACTACAGTATCAGCCCTGGACAGAAAAAAGGAAGAGTTAACCACACATTGTCAGAGGGAGCACTGAGTGCTCTTAACTATAAAACCAATGTACATTTCTGAGAAATGTAATTCTAGTCTGTGTGGAATACCACCAGTGGAGATACACTGATATCCTAGGAGGTTTGCTTCCCTGTTTTATTCTCATGCAATACTGTAGTCTTTTAAAATCTGTGTGTGAATAGTTCAGAAATTCATTATATTGTTATCCATTCCACATTGAAGGACAAGAGCTTGACCTTAGGCACTGCTACAATCAACTCTTTCAGAAAAATGACTCAGCTTTCAAAAAAATGTCTTGGAGTCTCCTTCTTGCAGGAGGACATCACAAGCTGTCCATCAAGTGATATCAACCTCCATCTACCTTCCTTCTGTTCAGTGGGAGTACTCTGCATCTCCTCACCCTCCCCAGAGCTCCTGTGCTAACTGCTACTTTCCCCACTTTAAGGACACATTCCCAAATATATCTGTTGCATTTACATTCAGTGATTCTCTGCATTTTGAGAATAAACATGGAATGTGCTCATGCCACTCTTGGTAAAGTGACACAGCACATTCTGCCATGTTACACATCTGTTCGTGCTGTTCAAAGACCTTAAAACTCCATCTCAATTTGCTTTTGCTCTCTGAACATTTTGGACTCCAGTTCGAGTTCCTGTCCAGTGCAGAGTTTTTAAAAAGAGTTATGAACAAGAGAGAAGTCTTTAACTTCCACTGAGGGAAGTTAAAGTTCCAAAAGTAACCTCTGTGCCTGTGTTCGGGGGCCTGGTGCTTGGGGTGCTGTTCCTGCAGCTGCTTTGATCAGCAGACTCAAGCCTCTCTGTTTGTATTTGAGAGATAAAGACTCTTGTTCTTCACTCCAAATGCACAAGTTACACACTGGCTGCTTCACAGTTTCTTTGGTGACTTGAAAACCTTCAAAAATCTGGCTCTTACATTGTTTCCTCCTCAACTCTCTGACTCAATTCCATGTCTCTAAAGTGGGGATAAGACCATATTTCATGGGATAAGACCATGCTTTTCAAGGGGAAAAGCATGAAATAAAAAAGGATTTTTTGGCACATCAGAGATAGGTAAGGGATGTCTGTGAGCATTTGTCAGTAGGACATGAAAAGCTGAATAATCGCTGAGCAGTAATTCATCGACTTTTGACTTAAACTCTGTTGCTGATTTTCCAGTGGATGATTGTCAGCAGTAAGGCTGTTTCTAGGGGAGTCCCACAGAGCAGTTCATGGGTACAGATTGGTGCCTGTGTCCTGGAAAGCAGGAATTAAAGGAATTAGGTGACCAACAGAGTAGGAGTTCTCAGTTTGATGAAACAGGTAGACCAAAAAGTGTTTGAAGAGTATTTGTAAAGAATGGAATAGAATAGGATAGAATACAATACAATGAATGAATGGCCAGTCTCTTCGCGAACGAAGAACCGGGGAAGGTCTTTCCACCTTCCAGCCTGCGCATTGGATTTTTTAGGTGAGACACAGTGTGCGCGGAACTGAGCCCACCCTTTAATCCTGAGGTTCATCTGCCGGGGCCAAGCACGCTTGGACGGTGGCAGCGAGGTCCTCAGGACGTAGATGGATTGCCTTACGGGCTAACGAGCTCCATCTGCCCGGGGAGGGGCCCCGACCGGGAACAATACAGTACGATACAATACAACAGCTGAAAGTGACCAACGAGCCTCTGGTCCAACTGTAAGAAGGACTGACATCACTTCCATGTATTCCATTAGTACAGTGATTACTGGCACAATGTCAGTGTTCTGGGATCAGCATTTCAAACCCATCCTGGTTACAAGCCAAAAGGAGTTCTGGTTTGAGGTGTCCCCTATATTCAGAGATTGAGTCTCTTTAGTTGTAAGATGGTTGTAAAATTGACTAGTATTAGAACAGGATTTTCAGAAAATGAAATAAAATCTGTATTTGGACTGTGAATAAATTTTGTCAGGATACCAACTACATGATGCCTCTGTTCTGCTGGCAGGTAACATTATTTCTTATCAATTTCCTGATGTTTCAAGGATCAGCAGTATTTTACTGTCGTATTTGCCAGCAGACATGGTGCTGCTTTCCCCAGGTTAGAATTCCCTATCCACATGATCTTAAAATCAGAACTGCATTCACCGATTTCTTGCCAGGAGGCTTGGATGAGCAGGACAAGCAAAGGGCAGATCTCTCCAATGATCTGACTCCTAGTTCTGCAGCGTACCATTCTCTAAGCTTCATCCTACTGTTATTTCTGCTTCCAGGAACTCCCAACCTGACACAGACATCTAGTCAGTCTCCAGGGAGTCTCTGGTCCATGAATTTGGCCTTGAAGCATCTGAGCCACAATATCATCACTTTGGGCCCCCACACGTAGATGGCAAGGGAGCAAATAATATAAATTGTGCTGGCCTCTGCTTTCTTGTGGCAAGATCTGTACTTGCCAGAAACTTCCAGCCTTTGTTCTGGGCTGGGAATGGGTTTCCTAATGGGGAGAGAGGCACTTTCTATTCTGAGTGGAGAAAGCAGCACCAAGGAAGGTTTTAATTATCTACCACCAGTGCAGAGCAGACACATTGCTGGCAGTTGCAGACACTGATGAACAGTGCAGTCCCGGTCCAGTCTGTCACAGGGGGAATTCTGCAGGAATGAAACATGTTCTTACTCTGCAGGAAAGAGTCCTTGTTGGAGGATGAGACCAACTCTTAGTAAGATTCAGAATGAAACTCATCCTAGGAGGAGAGGGCTTGAATCAACAGAGCAAAACAAAGATCAGTTAAAAACGGAAGGGAATCACAACAGGCTTTTTTCACCTTTGACCCCTCTCTGGGCTCTGCATGAGGTGACACTGTATTATGTGGAATGGCACTCCGGGCTTGTCCTTCCAACCTCTTCTAAGGACTAATGTAGAGCTTGGGATACTGCTGCTCATAACTTAGCAGGGAATGCAGCAAACATGTGAAAGATATTCTTGTCTTCATTTTTATCTTTCCCTTGTTATCATGCTCCTTTCCTCTAGGGTAGCCTTGTACAGTCTTGTACTTTGGGGTCCTGCTATGACAATTTTCTGCTCAGCATTTTTCAAATCCTTTGAGAGTGGGTTCTTTTTTATGTGCCATTCTTACATTTTTATTCCTCCTGTCTTGCTGATGCTATTTCTCCATCTTGTTACCCTTATCTGTTAGTGGTTCTTGTTGCCTTTGCAAGATCCTTTCTCTGCCTTGTTTTTGTTTTCCCATGGTAAGTATAAATTTAAATCCTTCCTCTAGCTTGCAAGATCTGCTACTTCCTTCCATCCCCCTTGGTTTGATTAATATTTCCTTCCATCTTTTCTGCTTACTCCACTGGTCATGTTGCTGATTTTAATATCACCTTGCTTTCTCCTGCTGTTTTTGAAATGTCCTCTGTAAAAAATGCATCTGTCATGGTCTTTTTCATGGTCTTCCTGTCTATGTCCCGAATCCTTAAAAAACTTCAATGCCTTTATTTGACATTTCTCATGTCTAAACTGATAATTCATGTTGCTTGAATAGGGTCAGGTGCCAGGGGAATGCTGCACTGCTGCTTTTCCACTGCTGCCTTTCCCCTATCCTGCTTCCTTTCATCTTCTCTTCAGAGAAGTGCTGTGTTCAGCTTTTGGGTGTTGCTGTCACCAGATCCACCCTTTCTTCTTTCAGTTTCTGACTCCTCTTTTTTTGCTCACAGCTACGTCTCACATTTCTCTGCTGGCTAATTCTTTTCTCTGTTGCTCTCTACCCTGATTCATTTTGTCCTTCTCTTCCATTGCAAACTGAAAGTCCAGAGCCCTTAGGTACTTCTGGGACCTCTTTCACCTCCTGCACTGGTTCCTCCCACTTTCCCTTTGGTATCTTCCTAGTGTAAAACAGTAAGGTTCAAAGCTTTACTTATTCCCTTGTCCTTGATTTCTAGTGAGTTTAACATGTTTTAGTTCATTCCTCAAACACTTTCCCCCTCCTGCTTTCAGGTATTTCTTTGTAAGAGCTCTATGCTTCCTACCCCAGGAAAGGATCAAGAAATAACCTCTTTACTTCCTCTTGGCCTTGTTTCATTCTCCTCTTTCTTTTACCCATCAAAAATGCAGAAATTTCTTACCTATTTTATTCTGCTATTGTAATCCCAAGTAATGGTCTGAGGATTTCAACTGCAGCATTTCAAAGGATTTATGTGACTCATTGTTTTCACTGAGTTCCACGTGATGTGGCAATATACTTCTGAAGAGTTAGAAATGATATGCAAACTGGAATTACAGGGACAAGTAATCATCTCTCAGAGTAAGATCCAGATTTCTCTGATTCCTTTATCGTTGTGCTCCCTGCTCACATGATTTTACTTTGATCGATTTTACTTTGATTACTTTTTCAGATTACTCAGATCCAGGATGAACGGAGAATTTTCACAGAATCATGAAATATGCTGTGTTGGAAAGGACCCATAAGGATCGTTGAGTCCAACCCTTAGCCCTGCACAGGACCATCCCCAAGAGTCACACCATGTGCCTGAGAGTATATTCCAAACACTTCTTGATCTTAGTTGCTTAGGATCGTATTTTGCCTTCATTAAAGAACCACAGAACCTGGGGTGGGATAACCACCAGTATCAATGCACTCTGGAGATGGAGAGATTGAGAGCAGCCCTGCCAAGAAGGTGCCCCAGGTTGGATTTGGCTCCCAGCCAAGTGCCTGGACCACAGAGAAAAAACTCTTCCCCCCTCCCTCTCCCTGTCTTCGGACAGACCAAAAAGACAATACAAAATCAAAAGAACCCAAACCAAACCGAATTCCAAGTAACACACATTTATATATAAATGTGATTATATACAAGGTATCACCCAGAGGGAACCCCCTAAAAGGGAAAAAGAAAGGGAAAGGAAAAGGGAAAAAAGGATAAAAGGATAAAAGGGACAAAAGGCAAATACTTTCCTCAAGATAGCAGAGAACCCCACCACCAACAACGGCCGGCACTATCCGCTTCTCAAGGCCAACCAGGCGCACGAGGCCTCACTCTCACCCGGGCAGAATGACAGCAGAGAACTTTGCTTTCAGTCTGCCGGAAGAAAGAGAACGAGAACTTCCTCTCCTTCCTTGTTTATACCCTTGCTTACGTAAAAATCTTATGGAATACTGGGAACATGGCCTTGGTTCCTTGATTACAACCTCGCTACCAAGGAAAGCCTGGACTCAAAACCGCTACAGAAGGACTGGGGGTACTGGCAGATGAAACACTGGACATGGGCTGGCCATGTGGGCTGGCAGCCCAGACGATGGATTGTATCTGGGTCCAGGGGAGAATTCTTCCCCTCTTCTCTACTCAGGTGAGATCCCATCCCAGTACTGCCTCCAGTGCTGGGATCCAACATGAGAAAGATGTGGAGGTGCTGGAAAGAGTCCAGAGGAGACCAGAGAGATGCTCCAAGGGCTGGAGCCCCTCTGCTCTGGAGCCAGGCTGGGAGAGCTGGGGGGGTTTACCTGGAGAAGAGAAGGATCCAGGGACACTTTCAGTACTTAGAGGGGGCTTATAAGAAAAACAAAGAGACTTTTTACCAAGGCCTCCAGTGACAGGACATGGGATAATGATTTCAAACTAAAAGAGGGTAGATTTAGATTGAACATAGCAGAGATATATTCACATAATTAAAGCTTTTTTTGTTTGTTTGCAATCCATGGTAATACTGAATATTCTTATCCTTGAAAATCTCCAGTCCTTGAATCTTCTTGACCCTTTTGTTTAATTATATCTTGCAATTATATGATCTACAGTCTAATTTCATGTGTAACTGTGGGTTTTATCTTCAGAACAGTAGGATTTAAGTGACTCTGGGATACAATTGCTAGCAGTCATAAATCACAAACCCACAAAAAAGTAATGTGAATTGTGATTTGGCCTGTCATCTTGTAAAACACATGCCATAGGACTTCCCTGAATTATCTTTTCCTTGATTTACTAACATATATTTGGCAAAAAACATAAACAAAAAAATCCACAAGCAAACAAAACCACAAACAAACAAAAACCAAACCCAAAACAAACCCCCCCACAAGTATGTTTTGATTCTAGAGCTACCAATGACCAGAAATTTACAACATCATTAGTTAAGTTGCTCATATTGTTAATTACTTGGGCTGTTAATTTTTGTATTCTACTTTTGAGCTGAACTGGTCTGTTTTATAAGATTCCATCCAGGACAGTTTTGCATTCTGTTATAATCAAGCTAACAGACCCATAGTTGTTCAAAATATTTTTAAAGGTATCTTTCCTAAATATAAGTACTGCCTTGGCTATTTACCAAATATTCCACTTCTAATATGGTAGAATTGGTTAAAAATTGCTTCCATTATCAATTGCTGCAGTTATGTATGCCCATTCTGTCCATTCTGGAATGCAGAGGTAATGCAAGAATCTAGTTAAAATTAAATTCTAATTGTTTCCATCGAGGAAATGAGCATTTTCACACCCTATTCCTACTTGCCCTGTGTGTTAACACCATGTTTCTCAGGTGTAGAAGTCAGCCTGTTCTGCATTTCTATGGATTCTAGGTGTCTCTCTATTACAGTTTTGAAGTAGTAATTCATACAGGGAAGTCGGATGCCTTAGCATGATATTGGGCCTCAGTTCAACAACAAGGACAAAGCAAACAAAAACTTGTTGAAATTTCAGGCCGTTAAATCATGGAATGGGATTCAGAGCGCTGAAGGACTCCAGCACTGCACTAAGAGTGCTGTCACTTCAAAGGGAGTACCAAGGGACACCTTGGCTAGTGTGCTAGCTGGGGGGTTGGAACTCCCCAACCGTGACTGGAGGCAAGGTTGCTTGGAGGGCTGTCAAGGAGTAAGTGCTGTGGGGTATTCCAGGGGGTCTGTATGGGAGAAGAGGAGCGAGCAGTGGAGGACACACAGCTTGTCTGTGGTTTGGGAGAAGTCCTTCTGCATGAGTAGGAGTTCAAGCTCCTGCTGCAGGGTGAAGTGAAATGAAATCCATCTGAAATGTCTATCTCCCCTGCTTTGCAGTGGGCCATCAGTTCAGAATATACATTTCTGTTTTGTTTGGTCGGTTGTCAGGTTCCAATATTCTTGGACCTGGTTCTTTTATAAATTCCACATGGGAAGAGTTTGATGTTTGGAAGCAGATTTACTTATTTGAAGATACTTGGTATTACATGGATTGGATTTATAGACACTTTTTCTATAAAAAATTTTCACACCTTTCTTACTGTATCCCCCACCTCATGAACACTGTTAGTAGAACCCAGAGAGGTTTTATAATATTGCTTGATGAGCTTCTGGAAGGTATTTAGATTTTGTAAGGAAGACTATAAACTGGAAACTGTACCTTGTCTACTTTGTGAGCCTGTGACACAGGGGCAAATTAGTGGCTGCCAAAGACTTCCATCCTCAGTCGTAGATAGGATCCTTTGTGTACTTGGTCATCAAAGAGAATGTCATAGAGGAGAAGAGGATCATAAACTTTGAAATGTTAAATTTAAAATTACACCGAGGCTTGTGAAAACAAAACAAAAATGTTTGAAAGAGAAACTAACACCCTGACTTTAATATCAGTGACTCCATACACTATCTGTGGGATTAACGTTCTCTGCAGTTACCTAATGTGTCAAGCAATTTAAATAAAAGGAGGAAAATAATCCCATGTAGTTGTTCATAAAGGTGATGTGAGAAGTGTTTAGCTGATCTGGTTATTGGAAGTGTCCAAGGCCAGGTTGGATGGGGCTTGGAGCAACCTGGAATTGTGGAAGGTGTCCCTGCCCATGGCAGGGGATTGGAGTGAGATGATTTTTCAGGTCCCTTCCAACCCAAAGCACACCAGAATTGTGTGGCTCTGTGGATATCCTACCTGATCTGTGTGTACTGGATGACTGTTCCCCCAGTGTTGGATGACAAAGGCAGATTCTTTTATGCCAATGGAAAAACAGAAAGCAGTCACAGAATCCTAGAACAGGTGAGGCTGAAAGGTTGAAAAAATTTCTAGTCAAGTCCCTTTGCTCAAGGCAGTGTCAACTACAGCAAGTTGCTCAGGACTATCTCCAGTTTGGTTTGAATATGTCCAAGACAGCAAACTACACAACATTCCTGAGAAACCTGATCCAGTGTTTGACCCCCTCCCCCAAGAGAATGCTTTTTGGGTTTAAACAGAATCCTGTGTTCCAATTTGATGGTATCAGTGAGGTGGAATACCTTAAGGAATGGTGGAAGAAGTGGGTTATGCCCATATACTTATTCTCTGTAATAAACATAGAGGTGGAGTAAAAACAAGGAAAAGAGAAGTGATATATAAAAATGAAGTCTTAACAGTCCCTGGTTTTACTAAGATTTGTTTCACAAACTGGGTTTGGGTATCTCCAAACCAGAATTTATATCATGTTCATAGGAGGGGCAGAATAAATGAAGTTGGAAAGGACATCTAGTCCACCTTCCCTGCTCGAAGCAAGGACAAATAGAGCCTTGCTAAAACTGAGCCACCAACATCCCCTGCTCTCCCATCAACACCAAGTCATCTTCTTGTAGGAGGCTATTGGGTTATTTAAGTATGATTTTCTCTTCATCAATCCTTGCTGGCTACTTTGTGTCTTCTTATGTTTAGAAATGCTTTTCAGGGGAGTTTGCTCCTCACTGTGGTGCTTGACCCATTCACTGGAGGGCCCATGTTTTCCTTAACTTTCCTGTTGCTGCTGACATACCTGCAGAAACCTCTCTTGTTGCACTTCACATGTCTTGCCATATTTGACTCTGGGTGGGCTTTGGTTTTCCCTCCCCATATCTGCTTGCTTGGGTAACACTTCTATATTTCTTCAGGGTTACCCATCCCTTCTGCCATCTCACAGTGCCTCTCAGTGGCCTATTTCTAGATATTTAAGAATCATTAAATTAACTCGTAAACCAAACTTTCTTCCTTCTGCTGCACCACTTATTGCCCTTAAGGTTATATAAAGCAGGATCAGCAAAGTGGTGGTTTGTTGTCTAATTCTGCTGTTGGAGAAACGACAGGGCTGGGATTTAACCTGGATATCTGAGTAACTTTTAAAGTGTATGGCAGGCTCATGTGTGCACTTCCAGCCCATGGGTGCACACGTGGGGACTGTGATTTGAATTAGATTGTGTGATGTTATCTAAAGGTCAAATCTTTGTCAAATTATGTGCATCATGGCAGCTTAAGCTGCAAGGTAACAATTGATTTTTCATTTTTTAAAATAACTTAATCACAGTAAGTTTAGCACGTATATGGGTCAGTGTCTAGGGCTCATAAGTAATGCTACACCAGGGATAACTAACATTCATGAGATCAGGATTGTGTGAGAAATAAACTCCCACGAGATGGAGCTGCACCATACCAGTTCATCCCGCCTTCCTCCGGACTGGCGGTCCTTGTGTTTGTGTGTGATCGTCTCTGGTGTTTGTGTGACCCTCTCTAGTTTGGAATGACAGTTCCCCATGCCTGTTTGGGGCAGGTGTATTTAGTGAAGTTCAGGTCATATATCTCATATATGCACACAGTGTATTCAGCTGTCTGGTCAGTGTGGCGCTCCTCCGGTTTGCTGCTGGCATCTGCAGTCCAGGGGGGTTGAAGCATCCCAGTGCACATAGGTTGTGGCTGACAAACATCATTTATCAGAGGGAAAAAGAAGGTCAGACCATCTGCATTTTTCTTTTTCCTGGAGGAATTATCAGATCTTACTTCAGAACCTGCCCCTCCGTGACAGACCAGAGCTTGAACCCAAGCTGAAGTGTGGAGAAATGGGGTGCAGGTGGGCAATTCCTGGACAGTCCCCTCTCCCCTGCAGCCTCCTCCCAAGTCCCTGCTGCTGGGCAGAAGAGTCCAATGGAGTCGGCAATGTGTGGGTGAGACTCAACTCTGCTGATCTCAGAGCCTTTCCTTCCTGAACAAACATTTTCCATTCTGAAATAGTCACCTCACTATATATAGAAAACGCCTCTAAAGCAAAAGCCATATTCTTTGGGAAGGGATATTCCTCAAATTGTTTTCTTCCTTTTTCTGAAATCAGCAGGCTCTTTGCCATCAGGTTTATACCTGTTTAGGAACACTGCTGACCAGAGGCATGTGTCACCCTGTGCAAAAATGACCTGCAGCCCCTGTGCCCTCCACCCCCAGCCCGTGAGTTCCGCGGTGTGTCTGTAATCACAATCCATGTCATTTCGGAAACCACCCCCCCCACCTCGCTTCCTCCCAGCTGATTTTCATGGGAACAGAAGGAGACTTGTTTGCTCCCAGGGAGGAAGTCCAGGCCTTAGCAAGCAGTGTTCTAAGAGGCACCGGTGAGAGCGGTGTTCTTCAGTCAGCGAATGCTCGCACAACTGCTGCCAAATGAGGTCACCCCGCTGCAAAACAGGGATGAAGAGATTCCAGAGAAGGAGGATGGAAGAAGCCAGGACAGGAAGTAGAGCAGTCAGTAGCTCAGGACTCGGCTCAGTCAACTCCCTCTCTGGAAATGTTGATTCCAGTTTTGTCTGGGCTCGCAGATGAAAATGTACTAGATGGCTTCCTTCTCATCATTCTCCCATTCCCTTTTCTCAAAATAACAATTCCTTTTTCTGACACACTTCAGCCATCTCTTTGGGAAGGGTTTCATAGGGCAGGGAGCACACAGGTTCAGAGGGCAGTTCAGACACCAGGACTGGGTGACACTGTCCATATCCTTTGGGAATCACAAATCTTACACAAACTTGGGGACAGACACTACCTCTTGAGAAAGACCACAGACTTGTAGAACCAGAGATTACCAGGTTGAAAGTGACCTCAGGGATCATCCGGTCCAACTTTTCAGGGCAAAAGCACTGGTGGCCCAGCACACTGAAAAGCCAAAAGGTGGACAACCTTGACTGTTAGGAATCTGTTATGCCTTTGTCATAGTTATTCTTGTGATTAATTCCTCCTTCCACTTAACCGTTGCTCTTTCCTTTCAGTTTATATAACTTCAGTTGCACCCCATTGCTCCTGTTCTGCCTTCATTCCCTAGGTTGCAACATTATTATTATTATTATTGAAATAATTAAATTTTTTTTCTTACAGATCCTTAGAAATCATTAATTTCTTTAATCTTTCTGAAGGTCTCCATGTGGAACCTTGTACTATGCGTGCTGACATGATTTTTACCACTTTATACAGTCTTTATAAATATTGAACATTATGTTTACAACACTAAAGCTTCAAAAACAAAATTTCCCTATTGTTCTGTGTCCTTCTGTTTAGTCAGTTCATACTTCCTTGAAGATTGTTGGTCAAGATACTAAACAACATCAAGCACATTAAACAACATGGACATTTTAAAATTATCATTATTCCTTGGTTGGAAGATTATCCACTTGGTAGGAATAACAAACGGTACAGAAAGAAAAAGCAGTCGATACAGTTTGATTTACAGGGACCTGTCAACTGGATATGAATCAGAGGCCATATTGCAAAAACAAAGCAGCATCATATGAGACGGTGTAAACTGGAATAAGACTTGCAGGATGCATTAAGTTCTATGGGTCCTGATGGGATTCATTCCAGAATCCTCAAAGAGTTTCTGATGTCATCACAAAACCTCGCTTGATGATTTTTGAATTGTCTTGGGAATCTGGAGAGGTCCCAGCTGACTGGAAGCTGGTGAATGTTGTCTCTGTTTTCAAGAAGGAAAAGAAGGAGGGCCTGGAAACTCCAGGTTTGTCAGTCTCACTTCAGTGCCTGGTAAAGTTGTGGAGAAGATTATTCTGGGAACTGCTGAAAACCATCTGAAAGACAGCGCAGTCATCGGTCACAGCCAGCATGGCTTCTGAAAGTCCTGCTTGTCCGACCTGATTTCCTTCTGTGACAAGGGGACCCACTTGGTTGATCAAGGGAAACCACTTGTGATGTTAAGAGCCCTGCTCAATCCAGCTGCTTCCAACACTGACAGAGTTTCACCAGATTTACAGGATTGCAAACATTCTCATCAACCAATTGAACTCTACCTGCTCTACCCTAAAGCCATCCATCACGTGCAACCCAGGGAGAGGACCTTACATTCAGGACTCCAGACTGCTCAGGAGTAACTGCTATGGCACAGAAATATGCATGTTGCAAGAACTTTGTGTGACAGGAGCTCTATATCCATCCAGACAAACAGGGAATGCAGAACTGTACCACTGTGAAGTTCAAAGCCCTCTAACCAGGTTAGATCCAGCAGCAGGACACAAGTAGCATTTCTTCTTCTCCCAGCTGTGAAGACAGAGCTGCACAGCTGAGGTACCAACTCCATTTGTAGGTGAAATGATCTTGCAGCTTTTTCTCTGTTCATGGATTTTGTGTATTGTCTTTCATGAATTTCAAGGGCATTCTAAATGGCAGAGGCACACTTTGGATCTCACACGAAAAAAACTTCTTCCTGTCTTAAGGAGAGTTGTCCCCTCACTTTTCCCCCAGCCCTGCCCATGTGTGTTCCTAGCAGGTGCCTTGTTTTATTTTTAACCTCCCTTCTGCATGCAGGAAGCCTTTGCTTGCTGTGAACATCCGGGAATCAGAGTCTAAGCACATCCTAGAAGGATTTCCTGTTTGGGACTTTGGAGCCAGACTCCAGCCTGCATGAGCGAGACCCTCTGAGCAGCGGGCTCGGTCCTGCCGGGCCATGGGCCAGGTGGCTACTGTCAGCTTCAGGAGCAAGTTGCCATCTAGCAGGAAGATGCCAAACTGCCCCACCACTTTCCACCTGCTAGGGATGAGGATGGGAAAAGCAAAGTGCAGTCTGGGTGGGGATGTGGCCGATTCTGGGGCCAGGGTCAGTGTGGTGGCAGAACAGCGTTGTGAGGGGTATCCTGGCATCCCACTGCGTTTGCCTGCAGCTCTCAGAGCATGCAGAGAGTGTGTTTTCTGTCCTCACCTCACCTGGACTTGGGCCACTACAGGTCCCAGTTTGCCATATTTCACCTCCTTCTACATAATTTCAATTTTGGAAGTTCACCAAAACCCTAATTACTACTACCAGTAACTACTACTACCACTAACAGTCTGCCCCAACTAGGTGAACAGTGTATTTCTGCTCCTGTTGCTGTATATCAGTTGCTCTCACAAGGCATAGCTTGACTTACATCCTTCTACCAGTCTACATACAGCTCCAAAGATGCATGTCAGAAAGATGTGCAAGGCCTCTCTCCATGTCCAAGCACACGGCATGGATCTGTTCTTCTCTCTTGCCAAGGGGCTCCCAGAACTAGAATCTACCAGGAGACCAAAAGGGATTCACTGATTTCCATCTCTGAGTAGAGGGAGCACTTGTGAATAAACTGGAATTCTGAGAGGAGGATTGTTTGATGATCTGGGGTAATGCTATGGGGCTGAGGAATAACAAACTCACTGGTACCAAAGAAAGGACTGAAGGGAATGACGCAGAAAAATGCAGATTGCCTGTAATAGTATAAGGGATTCAAAGCAGATTTTAAAGGGAAATGATAGTTTGAAAACATGTGATCCAATGCAGCAAACTTGCCAAGTCATGCCAAAATAGCACATTAGACACTTTATAGATGATTTTTTTGGGGGGCCAGGAAGAAAGGTCGATCAGACTTTCTGAACTACAGTGCTACAGTAACACATAAGAAATTATTTATTAACAGGACAAGACAGAAATTATTATGAAAACTGTAAGATGTTGAAGACTGATAAAAAACCCCTCCAAACAATAAGTCAGAAGGTTTATGCTTGGGGAAATGCACAATCTTTTCAAGGACAGCTTTGGAGCTCTCATATTTAATTTTTTTTCATTAAAGATCTCAGAAAGGAAAAAAAAGTACACGAATAAGGTAGATCAGTGGCACAAAGGCAAGAGGCATTGTGATTAATGAGGGTGACTGGAACATCATAAAGGAAAAAGCTATTATTAAAGAGTACATTAGCAGAAATGGAATGAAATTAATAGATTCATAGTAGACAGTCCTGTGGTTAAAAGGGGTGTCCAACTTCTCATGTGAAGACAGTCAACAATACTAGGTCAAATCAGCCCTGGAAACCTGCAAGGGGATGAGATTCACTACTCTGTTTCTTCCAGTGCTACACTACTCCTCTGGTGAAAAAACTTTCCCTAATTCTCACTCTGAACCTCTCAAGAGCAATTGTGGTAATTGTTATTGTTCTATTGTCTGCATTTAGTCCCATCATCTTCGTAACCTGTCCTTCGGGTAGCAGCAGGATGCTGTTACAGAGCCCTGTCACCTACACATCACCAGACTGAGAGATCCCAGCTTCTTCTGTCTCTCCTTATAAACGATCAGATGTGCCAGGCCCCTACCTATCTCCTACAGTTTTTCCACATCCCTCATGAACAGTGGGAGACAAAAATGTACAGAGGATTCCAGGTGTGACTTTACCATGTCCCAGTTTGAGGGGGGTGATTATTTCCCTTGATCTGCTGCTGACCACTCTCCTAAAGTTCTCCAGTGTAGGAAGTTGTTTACTTGATTTGCAATGAGAGCATCCTACTGACTCTTCATTCCATGCTCACCCCTATTTTCATGTTCCTTTCAGCAGGACTGCCACTTAGCCAGGTGGTTCCCAACCTGCACCAGTTTGGGGGTCATTCTGCCACAGGTGCAAAACTTTGTACTTTTCCTTATTGAACTTCACGATGTTTCTGCTAATCCAATCCTATGAGTTTCTACATATCTCTCTGAACTGAAGTGCCACATATCAGTGACCTGTCCTAGTGTCATCTTCAGACTTGTGCTCCATGTCATCGCGGAGTACCAACAAAGATACTGAACAATACTGGTTCTCAAATTGGTGCTCAGTGTACTCTGTTGTCTGCCACGACCAACCCTGTATTGAGTCATTGATCACTACCCTCACATCCCAGAGGTGCAGCCAATCTTCAGCCCATGTAATGCTCCTTTCTCTCAGCCCATACCTCCTCAGGCTATATTAAAACTCTGTGGGAGCCACTGTCAAGACGCTTTGCATCTACTGCTTTCCCTTCATCCATACAGCTGGTTAGTTGGGCTGCTCAGGCAGGATTTGTGCTAGCTAAATCTGATTGCCTTCTTGTTCTCCATATGGTCAGAGATGGATTCTGAGGCAGTGTGGTCCATGAGTTTTCCAGGTACGGATGTGACCTTGACAAACGGATGGTTCTTTGCGTTCCTCATTGCCGTCCTTAAAGCGAGTGTAATATTTGAATAACAGAATCATAGCATGGGATGTGTTGGAAGGGACCTTTAAGGGTCACCTACTCCAACCCTCCTGCAATGAGCAGGGACATCTACAACTTGATTAGGTTACTCAGAGCTCCATCCAACCTCACCTTGAGTATTTCACCACCCTCACTATAAACATTTGTTCCTTATACCTACTCTGAATCTACCGTGTTTTAGTTTAAAATCATCACCCCTTGTCCTATCACTACAGGACCTGTTAAAAAGTCTGTCCCTATCTTTCTTATAAGCCCCCTTTAGGCACTGGAAGGGGCTCCAAGGTCTCCTCAGAGCCCTCCCTCTCCAGGCTGAACAACCCCAACTCTTTCAGCATGCTCCAGCTCTCTGATCATCTTTGTGGCCATTCTCAGGACTCACTCCAACAGCTCAGTGTCTGTCCTGTACTGAGGACTCCAGAGCTGTGCAGTGTCCCAGATGGGATCTCTCCAAGATGCAGCAGAGAGGAAGAATTTCTGCCCTGATTCTGCTGGCCACATTATTGCTGACACATGGGGATTGAGAGTTGTTGCCCTCTATGCAAAGTGTCATTAAAGATCTGCCAGAGAAATAGAGACATGAACCAGATCAGCTCCATAGAGCTGAGCAAAAAGACCCTCCACAGATTGCATTGTCCTCTTCCCCATTTCCCTCATTTCTCTCCTTTTCAGAAAGGAAACTAAATTGTTCCATGCACTGAACTAGTCTGGACCTTTATCATCCTCATTCCCCTCTTCTGAACTTTTTTCCTCCCTTCCCGTGACCTTCTCAAGATAGATGTTGGAGAAAATAAACTGAATATACTATAGCTTAGGGAATTTATGATAAGAATCATGAGATGTGCTGTTCAGGGTCAAAAGGCTTCTTTAGGGTACCTTTAGACCAGTAGCAGTAATCCAGAGTTACTTTTTATTTCTAAATCCAGCTTAGCCCATGTGGTATTCAGGAAGAGATGCAGATACACAAATCCTGTAGGGTTCCTTCTCTGTGAAATTTGTCTAGTGGTCCCTATTCTTCCTTTGAATTGATTGTCACTGATGGAAGAACCTTTTCCCGATGGAGCAGACTGAGCCATGGTCTTTATAGCAGATGATCTTAGTAATGGACCGCAGTCAATGGCAGTTTCTCCACTAAGAAATCAAAGAAGATCCAGCAGTGGTTACTGGCCTGGGTGCTGAGTGGCTCCAACAGACACATGGACACTGCTGAGACCTGTCTGGAGCAGGGAAAAGCTGCCTGAGTGGCCAAGCCAAGCTGAGCAGCCAGTCACTGGTGGAGATGCATAGACAGTCATTCACCAGAATCTTGGCTTGTTCCTTGACATGGACTGGCAGGGCCCCAGTCCCCTGTGGCACAGACACATGGTGAGCACCTTCCAGCCTGGACCTTGGGAACTCTGATGACTATTAAGGGTTTGGCAGGTCACAGGTACTTAAGCTTCGGATTCTGTGCTGAAGAAAGAACTGCAGCAGAGAGGAAAGAATGGCCCCTGTCTCCACAACCATGTCCCCACATGCCCCCAGGGTCACCTACAGCCTCCGTCCATTCCCTGCCCAGCCCTCTCCCTGCCAGGTCTACCTCCCACTGCTGCCTCCTGCTCCTGCCAGCCCCTTCCCATTTCCCCGGGCTCCCTGCGCCCACCGCTTCCTTCCATCCCTCTGTACTCAGGTTCCAGCCCTTCCCCCCTCTCCGTGTCGGCCCCGTTCCCCGGCCCCTTGGTGCCCCTCCAGACCGTCCCGCCCCCGGACCCCCGCCCGCCCGGGGCTGCCCCGGGTCCGCGCTCCGCCGGCGCGCTCCGGTGCGGGGCGGGGATGGGGGCGGCGGGGGGAGCGGGGGGCTGAGGGCGGCGCTGGGTCGGGTTTCAGCAGGAGCCTCCGCGCCGAGCCAGCTCCGATCCGCCGGCGAGCGCTTCGCGGGGCCACCGCCGCACCGGGACAGCCGCGGCACCGGGGAGTACCGGGGCGCTGGAGCGGCCGGCGGTACCGGAGCGATCTCGGCACCGGAGCAGCGGAGCGGCGGCGGGACATCGCGGCGGGGCCGGACCCTGCGGGATGCGAGCGCCGCCGGCGAGGGACGCGCGGTGTAAGTGCCAGCGCCGGGGACCGGCCCGCGCTCGCCGCCCGCCCGCTGCCCCGCACGGCGGCATCGCCGCACGGGGGGCCCGGTCCGGCACCGGGACCGGCCGCTTTGTTCTGCCTCCGCCGCGCAGACAATGGAGCGGGGGGGCGGGAGGGGGGTGTCGGGGGGGCGCGCCCACGGCGGCGCAGCACAGCGGACCCGCGGCCGCACCGGGCTCCCCGCGGCCCCGGCGCTGGCAGCGGCCGGGCGGGACGGGACGGGACGGGACGGGACGGGCACGGTGCCGCCGCAGGGCAGACCCGCCGCGGGGACGGCGCTCAGCGGAGCCGCAGAGGCGCCGGGCGGGGGCTGCGGGCCCGGGCGGAGCGGGGAGCGAGGCTGGCAGAACGCCGGCACCGGGAGCGCCCGGTGCGGGACGCCCGGGAGCGCTGGGGACGGGGACGGGGAGCGGCAGCGGGCGGTAGGCCCGGCGGCCGGGGAGCCCTGGGAGCCCGGAGCTCCGGGGGAGCACGAGTCCCGACAGCCGGGGACACCGGTGTGCAGGGAGCAGGCGAAGCCCCGCAGCCTCTCGGTGATGGACATAGCCTGGCAGGAGCCGGTGCAGCGAAGGGGTGTCCCAGGGCTGGGACTGTGGGAACTGGCTCCGTCGTGAAGAAATTTCATTAGAGCTTCCTTTGTGGAGGAAGCATTCTCAGAGACAGGAGAGCCGTGGGCAGCCCCCAGTGTGGCACGAGAATGGGATCCACAAGGGTGCAGTGGGTCTTGACTGCATCCTCGGGAGAGGATGGCCACCGCCACTGTAACTGCTCAGATCCCATATCAGAGGGACATGAGGCTGTGTGGCCTGGCTGGGAGCAAGCAGAAGGGTGCTAGTTCTTAAGGCCTAGGTGGGAAATGGTAGGAGGGCCAGAAGGCACAGACATGGCTGTAGCAGCAGGCTAAGTAGAGGCTGGAAGGGAGTTGTTAGCCCAAGGGTGCACTACAGGCAAAGTCTAAACTGTGCGTGATTCGGAGGGTAGATCATCTGAAACTAGAGAGAGAATCTGTGTGAATGTAGAGGAGGAAAGCATATTCCAGGTCAGTAACTGGTGCTCAGCAAAGATTAAACGGGCTTCTGAATCCTTCCTCATCTGGACTAGAGTCTCAAAAACATCATTACATGAGTCATGACCTCTCATGTGAGACTTAGGGTATGGCATCAGCAGCATCTGCAGCTTTGATGGGGCCTTTGCACAGCAAGCACTCTGACATCTGTTTGTGGCGTGCACAGTGGGTGCCGTCTTTCCAGCTCCTCTGCTGGGGCTGCTCTGGGCCCGCATCCCTTTTCTCGTGGCTGGCATGAGGTGTGAGGTGCCACAGTGGCAGGGGTGGACACAGTGGTCCCAATGCAGTTCCATATCTTTTTTCTTCCTAAATGTGACGTATCTGCTTAGCGTAGGGCTGGGCTCTCCTGGTGCCCCAAGCTGTCAGCCCTAGGCTCGGATGTGCTTATAGATGTTGCAGCTCTCTCCATTTTAGCTGCCCTTCCTGTCAACATCCTCGCCGTGGCTCTGGACCCCAAACGCCTGTGTGGAGAGATTCTCATCCTGGCAGTTTTCTTCAGAGGCTCCTGCTGCCGTTTTTCGCAAGGGATCTTGGTGCCCAGCAGTGGGAGGGAGAGAGGGGGAGTGGGGCAGTCTGGCTCACATTACAGGGACCGGCCAAGCCAGCCCCTGCGCTGAGCTCTCTGCTAACTGGAAGCAGCTGTTCAGATTTGGTGACTCTGCATCCACTGAGGTCACTGCTGGCTCCCTATGACCCAAGGCTGCAGACCTCATCAGAACAGGGGGCTGCTGGTACCGAGGATGGCTTCTGCAACCCTGGACTGGTGCAGTCTGGCAGCTGGGCAGTTGCACCTCTTACCAAAGGATAGGCTCTGAAACTACCCAATTGCATCCAGGGAGAATGGAAATGGAGAAGTTTATACAGGCTTTCATCACCAGTCCCCCAACCCAGGGACCCTAATTTTTGTTCCCTGGTTGTCCCAGTGCTCTCAACTGGTCTTCACACTCCCTAGATTTGCTTTTCAGGTTTCTATCCTCCCTGCCAGCAGCTCACAAAACCTGACTGGCTTCTCAAGAGCTGCATTACTAATCAAACCAGGTGGGCTTTTCCCCATATCTGTGCCCTGATCTGTTTCGGGCGCTACCCAAGATCTTTCAGCTCCATCCTGTCCTCAGCCACCAAGTTTGCCCCAGGGAACCTTGGCCCTCTACCTATTTTTCCACTCTCATTTTTATTTTTTTTGTTCTTTGTGTCTAAGCTCTTGCCAAGGCTTTAAACCCTCTGCCCTGTCCCTTCCTGTGACCTGAGTAGCTGGGCACCATTGGGATGGTGCAGTTTCATCACAGAAGGTACCTGGGACCCCATGCCCCTGCACAGTATGGGGTGGGGCAGTTACCCCTCCAGCTGGGGAATTAGAACTGGCTCCAATAGAGAGACAGACCTGTCTAGGACCACTGAATTAATGCAGATTCCCAACTCGGAGTCCAAAGGTACAAAAGTATCTTCTTTTGACTTCTGCTCCTGGGACATTGCAGGGGTTCTCAGCTGGGTGCAAAAGGAGCATGTGGATTTACCTCAGAATGTGTGGATAGACCTCAGACACCAGATGCTCACCGAAGTAAACACTTCTTTATGCATAGAAAATACTTTTAAATGTTTATTTTTCTGTCACTAACCTGGGATTTCCACAGGGAAAACCAGTCTAAACAGCTGATCCAAGGTGGGGAAGGGGACCCAGGAATAATCATTCTATGTTCCCTAGAAAAGGTTAACACTGCCGTGGGGTTCTTTGGTCAAGGGCTGACATTCTTAGTTCCCAAACTAGACAATGTCAGCCACTTCCATCCCCCAAAACAAGGAGGTTTCTGCTCCTTCATCTGACATGAGCGGCTCCTGAGTGTGGTTATGGGACCAGCAGCAAACGCTTTCAAGGGAGTCCAAGTGTGAGCTCATGCTGCCGCCATCCCCGCAGACCACGGAGCCTCGTTCACCGGGGCTGAGCGAGTGCTGGGGCTGCTGCTCCTCACCAGCTCCTTGGCCGCTGGGTTCCCCTGGCTGTTCTCAGCGGGGGTGGGCAGGGCGGGGGGCTGGCAGCCCATGGACACGGGGAGCCTGTCTGCCGTGTCCGGCTGCGGTGCTGCAGGAGCTGTGGCTGACTGCTCGTCCCTCCCCCACTGCTGCAGCGAAATGCAGCTAAGGGGGAAAGGGAGGGAAGGAGCCGGAGCCAGCAAGGAGCAGCGAGAAGGAGACAAAGGAGGGGAGTGAGCAGCAGAGGGTGTGGGACGGGAAGGAACCGGAGCAGCTGGCAGCTCAGAGGGAATCGCTGCGTTCCTACTGCACTGCCACCACCCTCCATGGTACCAGCCTGGGACACCCACAGATCGCTGTGCCAACCCAAACAATGGGCATGGTCTGATTTTATCCCGGGCATTCCCAGCTGTGGGCACATCCTTTGCAATACAGCCTTTTTGATTTATTGTTCACTGGATCGAAGCCCACTCCATCTCTGTGCTCCCTTCCAGGGACACCAGATTTGCACCTCATGGGTTTTTGGCACCTATATCCCTGTGGTCCCTAAAGGCACGCTGCTGGGGAGGGGGGGAGGGAGTGGGGGACGAGGGCTAGGGTCTCAACTGGTTGCTTGCTGAGCACTCTCACAATTTGAGACCAGCTTTTCTCAGGGTGGAGAGGTGCAAGGCTGCTGTTTGTCCAAAAACCTCTGTCCTCTTGCAGACAAGCTCTGAGCCTCACAGGAAGTGTTCAGCTGTTAAAGGCACAGGAGCACACTGCTCTGGGGCAGCTGGTGCCAGCCAGGTGGTGGTTGGGAGGGGCAGTTTAGGGTGTAGGTGACGGGGTACCAGCTGCTCACCTCAGTATGCTGTCAGGTGTGACCTGCTGGGCTGACTCCATGTGCTGTCCCTGGCCTTTGTTCTGGGCACCCTCTGACATGTTGTCACATTTGCTCCTTGTGAGGGACAGGTGATACACAGCAATTGGGCAGCAGGTACCTAGCAGGCCTTCCCTCTCAAGGCTTTTTTCTCTGTCCTTCCCTTGCTCCCTCTTAATCAGCATCCTCCGGTCTGCATTCCATACAGGATTAAAGCAAACGCTGCAAAGGAGATCGAGCCACCCTCTGCTCTGCCGGTTGCCAGCCATGAAGGGGTCAGCCATGCTTCTGCTGGAACTGCTCATTCTTGGGGGCCTGAGAGCAGGGATGGGCTCTGCTGTCCTGGGCACCCTGGATCTACAAATAGATGAAGAACAGCCGGCTGGCACCATCATTGGGGACATCAGTGCTGGCCTGCCCCCTGGAACTAGTGCCTATATGTATTTCATCTCGGCACAGGAGGGCAGCGGTGTCTCCACTGACTTGGGGATAGATGAGAACACGGGGATCATCAAAACAGCTCGTGTCCTGGACCGTGAGACTCGGGACCACTACAGCTTCATTGCTGTCACCCCAGAGGGCATCACGGTAGAAGTGAACATCCAAGTGAATGACATCAATGACCATGCTCCAGCCTTTCCCAAACAGCACAGCACCCTCCAGATCCCAGAGCATACGCCCATCGGCAGCAGGTTTCCCTTGGACCCGGCCTTTGATGCTGACAGTGGCCTCCTGAACACACAAGGCTATGTGATTAAGGGAGGGAATGTGGGGCAGGCCTTCCGCCTGGAAACGCGTCTAGGACCCAATGGGGTCCTGTATTTGGACCTGGTGGTCAGCAATGTTCTGGACCGGGAGAATCGTTCATCGTACTCGCTGCTGTTGGAAGCCTACGATGGTGGTTCTCCTCCCCGGAGCACCCAGATGACACTGGATGTGTCCATCCAGGACATCAATGACAATGCTCCCAGCTTCAACCAGAGCCGCTATCATACGCTGATCTCAGAGAATCTGAAACCTGGCAGCAGCATCCTGCAGGTCTTTGCCTCCGACGCAGATGAAGGTGACAATGGGGATGTGATTTATGAGATCAACCGGCGGCAGAGCGATCCTGACCAGTACTTCACCATTGATGCCCGGACTGGAGTCATCAAGCTCAACAAGGGTCTGGACTATGAAGTGAGGAAGGTGCATGAGCTAGTGGTGCAGGCAAGGGATAAGGCTGTCCATCCTGAGGTCACCACAGCCTTTGTCACTATTCATGTGCGTGACTACAATGACAACCAGCCCACCATGACTATCATCTTCCTGAGTGAGGATGGCTCCCCACAGATCTCCGAGGGAGCCCAGCCCGGACAGTACGTGGCTCGCATCTCTGTTTCTGACCCAGACTATGGAGAGTATTCCAATGTCAATGTTACACTGGAGGGAGGGGATGGCAAGTTTGCCCTCACTACCAAGGATAACATCATCTATCTGATCTGTGTGGACCAACTTCTGGATCGGGAAGAAAGAGACTCCTATGATCTGCGGGTGACGGCTACTGACTCAGGAACACCCCCACTCCGGGCAGAATCGGCCTTTGTGTTGCAGGTGATGGATGTCAATGACAACCCTCCACTCTTCGACCAGCAGGAATACAAGCAAAGCATCCCTGAGGTGGTGTACCCAGGCAGCTTTGTCCTGCAGGTGACGGCTCGTGACAAGGACCAGGGTCCTAATGGGGAGGTGCGGTACAGTATCGTGCATGGTCATGACACCCACTCCAGCTGGTTTGCCATCGACCCTGCCACTGGCATTATCACCACTGCTGCCCCACTGGATTACGAGAAGGACCCTCAGCCTCAGCTGACTGTGCTGGCCACAGACCGAGGAACTCCTGCCCTCTCTTCCTCAGCTGTGGTGCACGTTGCCTTGCAGGACGTCAATGACAATGAGCCGGTGTTCAGGAGTAATTTTTACAATGTATCCCTGAAGGAGAACACTCCTGTTGGGACCTGCTTCTTGCAGGTAGGTACAGGTGTTGAGACCTGAGCTTGGGAAGGGCACAGCCAGGGTTGTGAGTGGCTTGGGATACTGCTGCAGGGTGTTTGGTGGAGGTACCATGGCTTTGGCAGGCAGTGTTTGCAGCAGGAACGTTGGAGCGGAGATCCCTGCTCTCAGTGTGAGTGTGGAATGGGGCCAAGCAGTGTCACTCCTTTTCTGTGTGTGAGTAGTGGGCAATGCCACTGACACTGGACACACTGCAAGGCTGTCCATCGTGCAGAGCATGCTGTGGGCCTCAGTTGAGGTGGGTTTTGCTGTGCCAGGCCTTGCTTGCACCAGCGTGGAGCTTCTTTGCAGCCAGGACACTCACAACAGAGCTCAGGAACCACCTCTGGGAAGCTGCCTGTAACCAGGCTGTGAACCTCCCTCTCCCCCACTCCCCCTCCCCTGTGAGGTCACTAGCTCAAGTTCATCAGTGTTACTGGGGCTGGTTGTGAGCATTAGCATTAATTATGCTGATGAACTGAGGCACGTGCTGCTGTGCCAGCCTTTATGCTCCAAGAGGTCGCAGCTGGGACCAGAGCCCTGCTGCCCCTCTGAAAGCTCCACGACCCCACGATGAGCCAGCAGTGCTGTTTGGATTCTGTGTATTCTGTGTTCCCTGCGCCCGATGTTTCTGTCACAGCTCAGGCCCTGGAGCCCTGGTTCCTGGGCACAGGTGATGCCACCCATCAGGATTGGGGACAGTGGGGAGCTGGTGCAGGGGTGCAGTGAGGCACTGCTGACCACAGCAGTGTCCAGGCTGTCCATCAGGACAAGCACCAATGACATTGAGGACACTTCTTTGCTGAAGCCTTGGGACGTGAGGATGTCTGGCTGGGGCCAGGTGGTGAGAGGTGCCCGTGGTGCCAGGAGGTGGAGGAATTCTGGGGCCCATGAGAAAAGGCAGGGGGAGGTCCTGTGACCTGGCCTGGGAAAGGGGTCTCTAAGTGGGCCTGGAGAAGGATTTGGAGCTGTCAAGAAAGAACTGTCTATGGGTTCTCTGTGGATGCACTGCAGGGGCAGGGGAGGTGTAAGTTGGGTCTGGGAAGGGTGGGTGTGTGAATGCAGGTGACTGACAGAGTGGGGTGGGAGCACTAGAGAGGGGTTTGTCAGGGGCTGAGTGCAGGGGATGGGGTAGGAGTGTGGGGGAAAGGAGAAATGTAGAAGAGAAGGGATGTGGGGCAGGGGCAAGTGTAGGATGGGGCAGATCTGGGGGGGTTTGGGGATGGGTCAGGGTAGGATTAGGGGGAAGTCTGGGCAGAAGAAGTGAGTGGGAGATGAGGAGGAAGATTTGGGTCAGAGGAGAGCTAGATTTGGTCTATGCAGGGTAACACTATGCATTGTCCCAGTCTGAGGTGGGTGGGAATGGGGCAGGGCTGGGGATAGAGATGGGGAAGGGGGCAGGAATGGGTTCAGGAACAGGGTTGAAGGAGAGGAGCCGTGTGGCCCTGGGTGAGTGTGGCGGCCTCAGGCATGTTGGGGATGTCTGGGCTGCACAGCCCCCGAAGGGAGGCCCCCCTCTCTCCTTGTCCGTGCCTTCCTGTTCAGTGCTGCTCGCCGTGCGGGGAGGCACTCTGGAAATGCAATCGGAGATGGCGGCTGCGCTCCTGCCGGCCGGCTGCGGGGCCGAGCTGAAGGGAGAGCAGACCCTGCGGATGAGCCGGGATGTGCGGCACCGTGGGGCATACCCAGGAGCGGGTTCAGCACATGACTGCCCGGCTCTTGAAGGGTCCAGCCCGTTTCCACGCTGCACAGGGCACAGGGCTGACCCGGCGGCCAGTAGCGACAGAGGCTTTGGGCGGATTTCCACGGTCTTGGCTCAGTCCTTGTGTTTCGTTTGGAAACGGCACGTCTGGGCTGAGCGCAGGTAACTCCCGCGTGGCCTCGGCACAAAGCAAACAGCTCACACATCTGCTGCTGCTTCCTCTGAGCCGGGAAATGTGAGAGGATGGGAAAGGAGGCTGTCCAGGCTGATGGCTCTGCCGGGGACGCAGCAGGAGCCAACCAGATCTGAGAGCTGGACAGAGCCTGGGCAGGGAGCCCTGAGCTCAGAGCACAGCTGCCCACCATGACCACCCCTGTTGTCATGAACAGGAGGGCTTTAGAGGTGCTGCCAGGGCCCCCAGTGGCCAGTGTCTGGCACTGTGTTGCCCAGGGTTGCCCATATCAGGTGTGCTGCCCCACAACCCCTGTGTGCCTTTGCTTCTGCCTGACTCCATCTGTCCACGGCTTCCAGCCATCAGGGCTCACCCTGACTTGGGATGGTAAAGGGTCTCTGTCAAGGCCTGGGTTTGGGCCACACCTACACAATAATCACAAGAGCTCTGGCCCTGCCAGATGACATCCAGGACACAGGACAGTCACTCAGGTCAGCCCAGAACTCGGTGGGTTTGGTTCTTGATCAGACTGTCACGTTTCTAAGCAGAAGACCCTGGGAGGACGAGGTCTGTTTCATGTCTGCTTACTGTGGGTAGGACAAACAGTGGGGAAGGGAGGAGTGCCTATGAGTGACCAGGAGAGACCCAAAGAGTGTTTGTACGTCTCCTGCTTCCCCTCTTTGCCGGGGGTACAAGCAGGGATGAGCAGAGCAGGTTGCTGGCCTGGGCTCTGGAGAAAGAAAAGGAACTCATAACATCTCCTCTGTATATTACTTGTGTTTATCATGGGCCAGGTCCCACAGCAGCAGACTGTGCATGAGCATGAAGCAAAGAAAATGGCAAACTCTCAGTTCAAGTCTGAGATGAGAGAGAAACACCAGTGGAGACAGAACCCAAGTAACCAGTGAACACACAACCAGCAGAAAATGGAGCAGGAGACAGTCACTGGCTGGCTCCCTTGTTCCTCTCTGTGGCCATAAGCTGACGATGCAGAAGCTGTAGGGCACACTGGACCACATTCCAGTGCTGTGGTTCCATGGTGGGAAGCACTGCTCTGGTAAAAATTCACCCTGCTGGCTTAAATTTGTTTTAAACCTTTGACTTGTACCAGCATGCTGCATGCATGGTCAGGTACTGTCTTTCTGTGACCTGGCTTTCCATGCTAAATCAAGCATTGTCTGTGCTCTGACAGAGAGCTATGAACCCCGTGTAGTGAGTGTGGGCTGATTGGACAAAAACCTGAATAACATGAGATGGTGGTTAATTGATTCTTGCATAGATCCAATATTGATGACTATGGGACCAGAGTTTACATATTGCCTTTGCATCCATACACACAATTGTTGGGGGACATCCAAAATGAAACGCTGACCAGCAACGCACCCAGCATAGTCTCTGCAGTTTTGAGGATAAGTCTCATGAGTTTTGGGTCCTGATTTGTGATTCCATGGGACATTTGCGGGGCATGCATGCACTGCACTGAGACAGCCTCGTGGGCTGTGCCCCAGGTAGGAAGACGTGGGTGAAGAGCTGTAGGCTACACCAGGCCACGTACACTGTATTACTGAAAGAGAGTGTGTGGAGGGCTAATCCTGATGCCTCAGTTGTGCTGCTGAAGCAGCAACTGTGAGGGGACACGGGGCATAGCTGTGCATGGGGACTGGAGCAGCATGAGGACTCATGCTCAGCAACTGCTGCCAAGGAGAGGGGGCATTCATGTTCTTGAGTCGAGGGATTTAACGTCAACCTATTTTCAGATCTTTGCACGACATAGAACAGGCCTCCCCCTCCTCAGAAACAAGGCAAGCTTTCCGAGACAAGATGGGGAAATGCCTGTGTGTGCTGAAGAGTGAAGTGAGGGGAGGGAGAGCGTCATGGTCCTGGGGAGCGGGCTGCCATGTGGGAGAGTCTGGAGGTGCACAGGAGTGTGGACATGGGGGAGATGCTGGTACATGGGGAGGTTGTGGGGGGAGGTGAATGCTGTTGTTACCGCCAGAAGAGCTGCATTTGTTCCAAATTCCTGTGAAAGTTATTTCCTTGCGCTGCCAGCAGCCTCCTCCTGGGCTTGGCACAGCAGCCAGCGCCATGATTAATTCAAGTAGCATTTCCCCTGGAGCTGCAGCAGCTTTTCCACTGCAGCCGAGAGGCCCCAGCCCCTTGCGCTCCTCTCCCCCCATGCTCTGCTCCTCCTCCCAGCCCCCTCACACAGCTCTCTCCTTCCTCCACGTAATCCCCAGCCCCCTCACAGCTGCCCCTTTTCCCTTACCTCTGTTTCAGCTCCAGGCCCTTCGGAACTCCTCTTCCTCCCACTGCCCTTGCTCTCACAGCTCCCTCCTCCACTTGCACCCACAGCCTCACACTGGTGCAGGCTGCCCTCCAAAGGGCCAGTCCTCATGCCCCCCTCACGGAGCCCCAGCCACCAGCACGGGCCCCCCAGTCTCTGCTCCCTCCTGTTCTCCCCACACCCCTTGGTCAGTGCCAGCTGCAGTTGTCTTCTTCCCCAGGACCTTTGCTGCTGTGCCGCTCTCCCTGACCTGCACATCCCTTGGGACATGCCAGCCTCTCCTTGCTCCCTATGACTGATTTGGATTGGGAGGGACCTTAAAACTCATCTCATTCCACCCCGTGCCATGGGCAGAGACCTTCTACTGGACTAGGTTGCTCTAAGCCCTGTCCAACCTTGAACACTTCTGGGGATGGGGCAACCACAGCTCCTCTGGGCAACCTGTTTCAGGGCCTCCCCACTCTCACAGGGAAGAATTCCTTCCCAATATCCCTGCCCTCTGGCAGTGGGAAGCCATTCCTCCTTGTCCCTGTCCCTCTCTCCCTTGTCCGAAGAACCTCTCCAGCATTCTGGGAGACCCTTTGGGCTCTGGAAGGGGCTCTGAGGTCTCCCCGGAGCCTTCTCTTCTCCAGGTGAACCCCTCCAGCTCTCCCAACCTGGCTCCAGAGCATAGTGCTCCAACCCTTGGAGCATCTCCATGGCCTCCTCTGGACTCATTCGAGCAGCTCCATGTCCTTCTGCTGTTGGGGACCCCATCCCTGCCTTGTCCCCAGACTTGCCCTGCCTGGCATGCTCAATCTCATGCTGACCCCAGCCCTGTCTCTCCTGCATGTCTTGCCCAGCCGTGTCCCATCTTGCTGCTCAGACCTTATCTGTGAGCACTCCCTGCCTGAGTTCTGCGCAGCTGAAACCCAGCCCCACAACTTGGTTTGGGGTCCTTATGCACCAGTGCCCCAAGGTCAGGACCTGCCACTTCTACTGCGCACTGTGGCTGCCCTACTCGAGCCCTGCACTGTGAGTACTTTTCCCTGCAGAGCCCAGCTTCCCAGCCCCACTCAGCTCTAGGATTCCCTGCCTTATTCTGCTTCCCAGCTTCCAAGTCAACTCAGCTCCTGCACCCTCCATGGGCTCTCTATGCCCTGTAGCTGCAGCTGCCATTTTGCCAGTGAGGACACCTGGATGCCCAGGTGTGAGCCTTGCTCCTTTTCCTTCTGTGCCTTTGCCCCAGCGCTCAGAGGCCCCCAGGCTCCCAGAAAGGCGCTGTGTGTCCCCAGGCTCCTGCACCTCTTGCCCAGCCTCACCCTCCACATCCTGCAGCCTGCCTTCCTGACAGTGTCTGTGGTTAGCCCACTTCCTCTCATCCTCTAAACCGAGGGCTTTACCCCGTCCCAGAGCAGTGCTGGAGGCCATTGGCCACCCCTGCTCCCCATTCCTGGCTGTGTGTGGCTGTGGCAGCCCAGATTCATAGAATCACAAAGAGACCTAAAATCCTGTCTTGTTCCACCCCCTGCCGTGGGCAGGGACACCTTCCACTAAACCAGGTTGCTCTGAGCCCTGTCCAAACCAGTCCTGAACACTTCCAGGGACGGGGCAGCAGCAGTGCAATAGGCAGTGTGGAGGCTGTGGCTGTGGGGCTGCCAGCCAGCCCCCTACCCACGCCCCGGGGCAGTGGGGGCCCAGCAGCCTGAGGCGGCAGTGGAGGCAGCTGTGCAGGGCTCCCCGAACGGGGGGTTCCAGCAGCTGCGGGCTCTGACCCTCGTCTCAGCCACGTGTGCTGGAGTGTCGCTGGGCCGAACCCTGACCCCGCTCCCTCCCCCGAGGCCCGAGCGAGCTGGAGGCCGAGACGCAGCTTGGGAGCCAGGGCCGGCTCCTGAAATAGCCGCGTGGCCGCGCCCCGGCTTTTAGCTGGTCAGCGGCTGTGCCAGGGCCGGGAGGGCAGGACGCCTGGCACGCACTCAGGCGTAGGGAGCCGTGCGTGGGATCGCTGACCACACTGGCGCCAGCCTCTCCTCCTCTCCCACCAAGAGCCGTCACTCGGAGGGGCGGGAGCCCAGAGCCAGATGTTTGCCAAAGCCACAGCGTAACATGTGCGCAGCAGAACCCCAGCCAGGGCCAGGCTCCAGATGAGCTCCCTGCCTGCGACTGCGCTGGCTGGAGCGGGGAGGACAACCAGAGAATGGAGGCCCGAGCTGCTGAGCTGTGCTCCGTTGCTTTCCAGCACTGTGGGCTGGGCGGGGGTACACAGCTCAGCAGCAGGGCTGAGAAGGCAGGGGATGGCTCTGGGTGAGGGGCTCTGGTGCTGCCCTCCAGATGGGTCTGTGGGAAGGGGAGGCTTTGGCTCCCACAGGCAATGCAGCTGAGGACCCCAGTGTTAATCCATCCCCATCTCTGGGAAATGTGTCTGTGGTGCCTTGGCTCCTGTCTTGCTGGGGAACTGGGAGGAGGGTGTGAAATAGCAAGGCCTCGATGCCAGTCTCTGCCCTCCCAGTTTTCAGTGCAGTGGGGAGAGGCACACTAGCCCAGGACCCCATTTCCTTTTCTAAGGCTGGTGCTCTGGCTTCTTTCTGCCTAGCCCTGAGCCATCTTGCTGCTCTGCTGCGTCATCCTCTTCTGCTCTGTGGTGGCCACAGCACTCCCACCAGGTGCTCTTCTGACCAGCAGGCAGTCCAGCTGAGTCTTCTCACCACACCTGGGAGGAAGGAGGGGCAGGTAGCAGGTGCTGCTGCCCAGTGTGGTCAGGGCTGTGGTGCAGGGCTGGGGAAGCAGATCAGCTCTCTTGAACAACTGGAGCTCAATGGGGAACTGGGGTGTTTTGGAGGGCCTTTGGGAGATCACAGAATGGTTGTGTTTGGAAGGGACCTCTTGAGATAATCTAGTACAACCCCCCATGCACAAGCAGCACCATCCAGAGTTGTTTGCCTAGGACGTCACCACTTCCCTGGGCAACCTATGATGGAGCTTGGTCACCCTCATAGTAGAAATGTGCTCCCTGATTTTCAGAGGGACCCTTCTGTGTTCCACTGTGTGCCCATGGCCTCTGATCCTGGCACTGTGCACCACTGGCAAGAGCTTGGCTACATCTTCTTGTTGTCTTCTTTTGTGTATGGATCATACCCCTTGTCTTCTCCAGGCTGAACTATCCCAGCTCCCTTAGCCTTTCTTCACAGGAGATTTGCTTCAGTCCCTTCATCATCTTCGTGACCCTTCACTGGACCCTTTCCAGTGTGGCCATCTCTCTCCTGTAGTGGGGAGCCAGCACTGAACCCAGCGCTCCAGCGCTGGCCTCACCAGTGCTGAGCAGAGAGGCAGGATCTCCTCCCTGACCTCCTGGCCACACTCCTCCTGATGCTGCCCAGGACACCTTGCTGTCTCATCTTCAACTTGGCACCCATCAGGGCTTCTTTTGCCAGGCTGCTCTCCAGCGGGGTGGCCCCCAGCATATGTTGATGCAGGGGATTGTTGCTTCCCCAGGACAGAACTTTGCACCTCCCCATGTAAAACTTTGCAAGGCCTCTCGTCCATCTCTCCAGCCTGTCGAGGTCCCTCTGGGCGCATCACGACCCTGTGGTGTTACAGGCTACTCCTCCCAGTTTGGGGTCATCCGCATATGTGCTGAGGTGAGGCTACACACTGCCCCATCATCCAGGTCATTAAGGAAGCTTCCAAACAGAACTGGACCCAGGATTGACCTGTGGGGTACACTGCTAGCTACTGGCCTCCAAGTAGATGTTGTGCCCCTGATCACCTGTCTCTGGACAGGAGCCATTCAGCCCGTTTCCAGCCAACCTCACTGTTGGCTCATCCAGCCCATTCACCAACAGCTTCTCCATAAGGATCTTGGGGGGAATAGTGTCAAAGAACTTCCTGAAGTTCAAGTAGACAATATCCACTCCTTTTCTGTCATCCACCAGTTGTTTATCAAGTGGGTGAAGCATGATTTGCCTTTGGGAGAAACCATGCTCACCACTCCTGATGATGTTCCTGTTCTTCCTTTCCTGTGCATAGAAATGGTTTCCAGGATTAACTGCTCCATCAGTTTCCCAGGGATCAAGGTGGGGCTGACTGATCTCTAGTTACCTGTGTCTTCCTGCTTGTTCTTGAAGATAAGAGAGAGATTTACCCTCCTGCAGATTTCAGGCACTCCACCCAAACACTGTGATTGAGAAACAATTACTGTGAAGGGCCTAACAATGATGTCTGCCAGCTCCCTCAGCACTCATGGGTGCCCAGGACCCATGTCCAGTTTGCTTAGGAATTCAGTGACCTGTTCCTCTTAAACCAAGGATTTATATTCCTTGCTCCAGCTTTCATCCCGGTCTCTGGGGCCTAGGATTCCTGAAGACTGGTCTTACTAGTAAAGACTAAGGTAGAGAGGGCATTAAGTCTTTTATATGTCCTGTGTCACCAGGTTTCCCATCTGCTTCAGCTGTGGGCCTGTATTTTAACCAGCCTTCCTTTTGTCACTGATGCGCTTATAGAAGTCCTTCATCTTGACTTTGACATCCCTTGCCAGATTAAAATCCAGTTGTGAATGGGATGCCAACAGCTGCGTTTCCATGTAATTACACTGTTTAGTGGGTGATTTCAGCAGAAAGTGCCCCAGGTGTGTTCCCTGAGCCCCCCTGTGATAGCAGCCTCTTCTACACCTATCAAGGTAAAGGCTTCAAAACATAGCATCAGGTCCATCCCCTGGGGTCTTTAACACATCCCCTGGTACCAAGGGCACATGCCAGTTCATTTGCATCCATGATGTGACAGAAAGGATGTAGTTCATCTGTCCCTTTTGTCCAGATCCTTTCCCTCATCACCACCTCCTGGCAGAACACAGCTCATGAACCTCTCCCCTCAGAGCTTGCCTTCCAACCTGTCTTTCAGCCACCTGGTTGTCCAGCTCTCCAAACTGTATCATCCTGCCTTGGATATGAGGATTGTGGAAGAAGGTGTCAAAATTCTTCCTAAAGTCAAAGCAATTGTCACCCACAGCTGTCAGCCCCTTAACCCCACATCCCATCATTGTTGCATCACATAGGGCAAACAGGACAGTCAGTCCATGATGGCTCTTCTCTCCCAGGATCCTCCATGTGGCCAAAAACATGCTCTGAGAGGACTCACTCCATGATTCTCCCAGGAACCAAAGTGTGTCTGACAGGAATGTAGATCCTCAGATGATCCTTTTGGCCTTTGTTGAGGTTGTGGGGCGATACTTGCTTCCCTCCAGTTGTCAGGGATCTCCCCTGATCTCCATCACATGTGAAAAGCAGCCCTATAAATCCATTTCTGTCAGCATCCATTGATGCAGCCTGTTGAGTCCCATGGATTCATGTGGATCAACTTCATTAAAGAAATCCTGACTCCATCTTCACCCCTCTCTGTTAGCTCTGAACCCTTTTGAACAGCATGGAGGCCTGGGAAACTGTGGAGACCAAGGTGGAGGAGACATCGAGTGTCCCAGTGTTATCTGTGCCTGCTGTCACTAAATCACCCACCACACTTGGAAATGGGCCCTTCTCAGCCTTTTCCTACCAGTGCAGTGGTAGAGGCTCTTTGTGGCACCCTCAGTTTGCCTTGCAAGTCTCAACCCGACTTGAACTTTGACTTTGCTGACACCCTCCTGACATACCTGGCAATGTTTATAAATTCCTAATGTGTAGCTTTCCTCCATACCCACCTCATAGAATCATGGAATGGTTGGGGTTGGAAGGGACCTTAAAGCTCATCTCCTCCACCCTCCCTGCCATGGGCAGGGACACCTTCCACCAGCCCAGGTTGCTCCAAGCCCCGTCCAACCTAACCTTGGACACTTCCAGGGATGGAGCAGCCACAGCTTCTCTGCCCAACCTGTACCAGGGCCTGCCCACCCTCACAGGGAACAATTCCTTCCCAGTATTTAGTGTAAACCTACTCTCTGTCAGTGTGAAGCCCTTCCCTCTTGTCCTGTCACTCCAGGACCTTGTAAATAGTCTCTCTCCATCTTCCTTGCGGGCTCCCTTCAGGAACTGTAAGGTCACAATCAGGTCACCCCAGAGCCTTCCCTTCTCCAGGCTGAACAATCCCAGTTCTCTTAGCATACTCTGCCTTTTGCATGGCAGCTTAGCCCTGAGGCCCATGCTTAGCCAAGGCCATCTACAGACATGTCTCCTTGCTTTCCTGAGCTCTAGGATGGACTGTTCTGGACTGTGCTGTCCTGAAGGCTTGCCAGCTTTCCTGAGCTCCCTTGGCCTTCAGCGCTGCCTGCCATGGGATCCCTCCCATCAACCAGTTCCTTGTATAAGCTGAAATCTCTCTTGCACTCCAGGGTCTGTACTCTGCTTCTCTCCCTCCTCAGGCCCTTTAGGATTCTGCACCTGCTGCTTCATGGCCACTGCAGTCACAGCTGCTGCTGACTGCCACATCCCCAGTCAGTGCTCCCTTCTAGTGAACAGCAGACCCAGCTGTGTACCACCCCTGCTTGGCCAGGGACTGTGGAATTCTTTGTGAGACCAGGAGTCTGTGATCCTGGCTTTCCCCAGGTACTGCTGCCTCCTTGGCAGCTTCATTTCAGGGATTTCCTGGCAGAGCATTGATGTCCTTGTGCTTAAAGCCTTTAGTGGCTGTGGGCACTCTGTTCAAAAGTCAGAGATGAGGGGACTGTGGAGGCTCCATTCAGGCTCAGAGCTCTGACTCCTGCTCTCACATATTCAAGCAGCAGGACTGGCACAGCCCCAGTGGAGTGTTTCCTGGGCAGTTCCATAAAGCAGCTTGACCCCATTTCCCTCTGTTTTTCAGGCAAACATCAGGAGTCTCATGAGTGAGCTACAGTAAAACCAGCTGTGGATCCAAGATTTGGGGCGGATGCTAAACACAGAGTCTGGGGCTGCCCTGCATTAGCTTCTAGCATAGTTCCTGGAAAAATGTCCAGACTTGGTTTAAAAATTTCCAGGAGTGGTGAACTCACCGCAAGCCTTGATGAGCCCTTTTGGTGGCTAATTTCCCTCACAGCTAAAAATGTGTCCGTTTCCCAGACCGTGTGTGCTCTGAGCCTGCAGCCATGTGTGCCAGCTAAAATAAGGTGGCTGCCATACCTGGTGGCTGGTGGACCCCTGTGAAGTCTCTTAGGAGTCCCCAGGAGGCATCACCCAGCTACACTGGGGATCCTGCTGCCATCAGGGCTCAGTCAGGCCCTGCTGAGTGTAGGCTGCCTGGAGGCAGCAGCCAGCCCCATCCCGTGGGATGCACACACGGGATGTCAGCGGTCTGCGGGCAGGGAGCTGGGGCTGGGGGTGTGACAGCCACAGCCTCCCTCCTTCTGCACACAGTGGCATAGCACAAAGCAAAGTGTTCAGCGGCCCCAAACTTAGCCAACACCGTTACCTGCTCCAGCAGGTATTTCCTATTCCTGTGGCTATTCTCTGGGCACCCAGTTTAGCGTCACCCATTCAAGGGAGGCAAGAGCCAGGCCCAGTTGCATGCCAAGATGTGGGTATGGGGCTGTACCCCAGTAACAACAGCCAGCATGGAGCCACTGTGCTGGTACCCTTTGGATGAGCTCCAGTGATGTCAGTGAGGTCAGATTTGTACTCTCCAGTGAGCAGCTCCCCAGCAAGGGGGGCTGAGACAGTAAGAGGAGAGGGTGAGCTCTGGAGGAGCAGATGGGTCCAGTTTCCCAAAGTGCCTCCTGACCCAGCTCTGTCATGGCACCTCTGTCTCTGAGTGCTCTGCAGCAGGAGCGGGGAGGGGGAATCCTGTTCCATGGTGCCATGGTATTCTTCTGGCAGCTGCTGCAGAGTTGGGGAGCAGATCCTCTGCACAGCAGCTTGGTGCTCACCAGAGGTGTGCTCTGAGCTTCTCCCTGCAGGCAGCAGGGCTGGTGGGGGTGTTGCAGGTGCTGCCTCCTCTTCTTGGTTAGGGCAGGGTGGTGCCACCCCTGCCCAGTTGACTGTTCCCTCCTGGCCCAGCCGTTCTGTGTCCCCTCGCCCTTGTGGCTCTGTCCCCGGTGGCAGGGCTCGCAGCCCCCAGCCAGGCCCTCTCCTTGGCGCGCACGCAGCGTTCCTGCGCTCCTCGCGCGGGAGCCGAGGCCCCATGGCCGCTGCAGGGAGGAGCTGTGGCTGATGAGGCCTGAACTCCATTTCACCCGGGCCTGGCCCAGCTGCCTCCCCCTGGCTCCGTCCCCCAGCTTTGTTCTCTGCCGAGCTCCCAGCTGGTGGAGGAGCTGTGGGCAGGGATGTGCGGTCAGAAGTTGGTTCCTGCTGACCTGAGCTCTGTAGGAGCCCGAAGAGGAACTGGGGTGGGCAAGCAGGGAGCAGTGTTCATCCTCCTGCTGTGTCTGTTGTGGTGGGTGCAGTTCTTGTGCCCCAGGCTGGGTGAGACTGGGCTGTCACAGGGCAATGCCGCTCTCCATCCTCATCCCTAGCAGCTGGGGCTGCTGGACACAGAGCTCTGAGAGCAGGACAGAGCCAGGGCTCTGGTGACTTTCTTCCTGTCCCATACTGAGTGTCTTTGAGAAAAGAAGGAACAGAGAGGCAGGGGCAGCTGCTGCTGCCATGCTAGTTGTCCCTGGCTGGCTGATCAGGTGGGGGGCAATGGGGATGCTTGACTGTGAGATCCTTGGCATCTTGGTGAGCCTGGGCCTTTCTGTTCCCACTGTCCCTATGGTCTTTTCTTTTGCCAAGGCAAGTCTATTGACCTGGGTAATGGATGTTGCCCCAGAGGTGCAGAAGGGAGTTGTCACCTGGGTGGTGAGGAACCCACGGCAGTGCTGGAGATAAAAAGCAGGGTGCAGCTCTTGCACATTCACAACACAGTGCTGCCCCTCCTCTGCATCCCCTCATGGGGACCAGCCAGCACAGGCTGATCCTGGAGTGCCCCACACCTGCAGGCAACACTGCCCAGGGCACTGTCTGCATTAGTGTGCCCTGGGAGCTCTGTCCTGCTGCAGGGAAAGCAGTGGCTGCTGGAGGACAAGAGTTGCAGGCCTGAGGTAGTCACTGTCGCTGCGTCACGATGACCTTCTCTGAGGATGGTGTGGTGGCTGTGGGCCATGGAGCAGAGGGTGGCACTGGGGTGTGGTGATGGGGCAGGGCTGGGTCTGGCTGGTGGTCTGCTCTGTTAAGGTAGTACCCTCCCTGACCCAGGTGACAGCCACAGATGCAGACAGTGGCGTGTTCGGCTCTCTTTCCTACTCCATTGGCTCTGGCATCGGCAGTGTTGTCCCCACGCAGTTCAGCATCGACAAGCACTCGGGGCAGCTGTGCACGGAGCAGCCCCTGGACCGTGATGAGGGCACGTCTGCCTACGACTTCACCATCACTGCTGTGGACGGGGTGAGTGCTGGCGAGGCCACGGGACGCGGTGCTGCTGCCTCGGCATCGTGCAGGGGATGCTGTGTCCTTGCACTGTCTCTGACCTGGTCCCTCTGCAGGGTGGCCTGAACTCCATGGTGTATGTGAAGGTGTTCCTGGAGGACACAAATGACAACCGGCCAGTGTTTTACCCACTGGAGTACGCCGCCAGCATCAGCACACAGAGCATGCCGGGGACAGCTGTGCTGCGCGTCACCGCCCACGACAAGGATGAGGGGCTGAACGGCAGAGTGACCTATCGCATTGTCCGGGGAAACTCGCCCCCACTCTTCTCCCTCAACAAGGACACAGGTGAGAGCTGGAAGGGAGCCAGAGCAGGCAGAAACCAGAGCATTATGATATGGAAAATATCAAAGCAAGCCTGACTGTCAATGCTTGGACACCTCAGCAGTGCAGTCTGCCTCCAGAGTATGCCTGTTCTTCTCCCTGCCACATCATTCCCCATTTGACTTCTTGAGCCTCTAGCAGCCCTTTCCCAGACTCAGTCCTTGAACTCTTGTTTCTGCTCCCTGCTCTGTTTCCCATTTGTCCCATCTTCCTTCCTCTCCCTGATTCCCCATCCCTGACTCACTCTGCCTTTCTTCCTGTATGCTGATGCTTTGCCCCATCAAGCTGTATCCTGGTTTGTTTCTTGTCCCTGCCGGTACCCTCCTTTCCCTGGCTCAGTTAACTCTCTGCTATAGCTCTGTCACTCTTGGTCCCACCATTCTCACTGGCTGTCTGCTCTGCCTTGCATTGACCTTGAAGACAGAGCAGTTTCTGCTGGGGAGGTGGGCACATGAGCGTGCAGCACTGGGGACTCTCAGCAGGACAGGAAGGTTCACTGAGGGATCTGCACACAGTTTCCCAAGTTCCCAGCAGGTGACTGGGATGAGACAGGCACTACCAGCCCTCCTAACACAGGCCTACCTCCTTCACAGGGCCTGTCAATTATGGTACTTCAGTCCCAAAGCCTCCCCATAGACCAGGACCCACCTGCTGTGTCATGACCCTCACCCTGTGCCCCACATTAGAAAGTCCTCTCGCCTCCTTTCTCTCTCCCAAGACCTGCCCTCTGGCTCGTGTCCCTCAGACTGTACCAGTGCTTAGCTCAGGGCTGGGTATAAGGTTGAGTGGGGAGTATTTGGGCAGGCTTTCCTGGAAGGGCTCCTCTCCTTCACTCCAACTCCTCCATAGCAAGCTCCCACTGTGATTCACATTGTTTCCTGTCCCCTCTGATCTGTCTTTTCCAACTTATGGTTTGGCCTATCCCCTGGTGCCAGGTGACAGACAAGGGTGCATCATAGTGCCCCATCAATGAATGGCTTTCTTCCCCAGGTGTCATCTCCCTGTCGTGGTCCCTGAGTGGCAAAGCCAACACCCTGGTGCAGCTGGTGATCTCTGCGCAGGACGGGGGGGGCTTGCAGGCACAGCCAAATGCCCGGGTGAACATCAGCATCGTGGAGGGCACAGTCTCACCTCCTGTCTTTGAGCAAGCTCAGTACTTCTTCACTGTGCCCGAAGACATGTCGCAGGGTGCCAGCGTGGGGGCTGTCCAGGCCCACAACCCTCCAGGTAAGGGCTCGTCCCTTTCGCATGCTGTCACTTTCCCTGTCCCCACACCATCCTCAACGTCCAGCACCCTCCACATTTCCTCACAGAGCAGCCCTGCTCCAGGAGCTCCACACACACACACACACAGTCTGAATGTGCACCCTATGACTGTCACCCAGCTCAGCGTGTCTGCTTACACATGTCGCTACACACACCTGTGCATCCATGAGTGTGGGCACAGTGCTGCTGGACATCTCAGACCACCTCCAGCACAGCCAGCACTGCCCAGCCTGCTGCCATTCTCCTGTCTCCATCCCTTTGTCCACAGGTCACGCTGATGACATCTTCTATTCCATCTCCTCGGGGGATCCTCATGGCTACTTCTCCATCGACTCGGCCTCGGGGCAGCTCCGCACCAACCTGCCTCTGGATCACGAGTCCCAGGCAGTCCTCATCCTGGATGTCCAGGCCCGGAGCGGTTCACCCCCCGCCTACAGCAACACACGCGTGAAGATCTCTGTGTCAGACGTGAATGACAATGTGCCGGCATTCCCAAGCCCCTCCGACTCCATCTTGCTGCCAGAGGCGACAGAACCTGGGACTGTAGTCTACACCGTGCAGGCTGAGGACCGAGACAGCGGTGCCAACGGCCAGGTGACCTTCGAGCTGGTGTCAGGAGGTGAGGGCACCTTTGGTGTGGAACGCACCTCGGGGGCGGTGCGGCTCCTTGGGGCCCTGCAGTACGAGGTCAGCTCAGCCTACAGCCTGGCCATCGTGGCCCGGGACAGCGGCGTCCCACAGCTCAGCTCCACCTTCACGCTGCTGGTGCACGTGCAAGCTGAGGATGACAACGGGCCCATCTTTGACACTCTCACCTACCGCGTGGAGGTCCAGGAGGGTGTCCCCGTCTCCACCCGCTTCCTGCAGGTGAGGGCCCTGGCACACGACGTGGAATCCACAGCCCTTACCTACCACCTGCGTGCAGATGGGGACGCTGCCAGCTTCGGCATCGTGCCCGAGAGCGGCTGGCTGTACGTCAAAAGCGCCCTGGACCGGGAGATGCGGGACCTGTATGTGCTGACGGTGCTGGCCTCGGTGGGAGGCAGCGGGGCTGCGGGGGATGCCCGGAAAACCGGCACCAGCACCGTGCGGATCAGCATCACTGATGAGAACGACAACAGCCCTCGGCTGAGCGAGGAGCGGTACTTCTTCACCGTGCCTGAGAACCAGGCTCCTGGCAGCACTGTGGGGAGGGTGACGGCCAGCGACCGGGACGCGGGGCAGAACAGCCGGCTCACCTACCGCCTGCTCCAGCACGATCCCAACTTCCTTATCCACACACAAACAGGTGAGAGACTCCTGGCTTTCTAGGTGGGGCTGACTGGTGGGAAAGCCCAGGGCAGGACAGCAGTGATGGCAGCCAGGCCAGTGCAGCAGCAGAATAGGCATCTTCCTGCCCCTGCAGTGCTGGGCTCCAGCAACACAGCTGAGCACAGGCTCTGCTCTAAGGCATCTCGAGGGCTGAGCTGTGTCCCCACCTCTGTGTCCCCACCTCTGTGTTCCCACTTGTGTTGTGCTTGTCCCATCCCTGAAAGTGTTCAAGGCCAGGTTGGACAGGGCTTGGGACGACCTTGTTTGGTGGAAGGTGTCCCTGCCCATGGCAGTGAGGTGGAACAAGGTGGGCCTGAAGTTACCTTCCAACCCAAACCCTTCTGGGATTCTCCTTCGCAGGAGAGGTCAGCACCAAGCACAGCCTGGACCGGGAGCAGCAGTCCAGCTTCCAGCTCCTGGTGATCGTACAGGATGGGGGAGCACCGCCCCGCAGTGCCACTGGAACCATCTATGTCACCGTGCTGGACGAGAATGACAATGCTCCTGTTTTCCTCCATGTGGGCAGTGGTCAGGAGCTGCCCGTGCAGGTAGAGGCACAGGCTGGGGTGCTGTTGAGGCAGGGATCAGGTGGCCTCTGGATATGGGGCAGGTGGTTCTGCTGGGGGATGGGGAGGGGTAGGGAGACCCAGGAGAGTTTTGGGGTGGGAGATGAGCAGGCACGAATCAGATCTATGCAGCAGTCAGGGCAGTCTGGCCAATTTGACTGGCAGGATGGGCAATGTCTTTGGGCAATGCAGACATCCTGGTGACAGGGCAGTCAAGGTCTGCAGAGGGCTCTGGCACCAGCAGGACTGGCCAGCAGACAGAAGCTCTTGGCTTGCATGTGCCGGCAGGGAGGGATGGCAAGAGGACCCCTGAACCTGACCCAGAAGAGCCAGGGTAAGCAATTGTGAGTGGGAAGGTGCAGGATGCCATCACCTAGATCTGGAGATTTTGAGTACAGCCACACTTATTTCTGGAAGGTCAAGAAAGCAGTGCACAGCTGGGCTTGGCACGCACAGTGGTTTTCTGGGAATCTGCCGTGGCTGCCAGCCCAGCTTTCCCTCAGGACTCTGGTGGTAGCAGTCACCAGGCACTGCATGTGCTGCAGACACAGTTATGTGGGTGCTCCTCAGGAGAAGTGGGTGAGGACCAGCCCCTCATCTTTCTGCCTCTGATCTGCTGTGTCCCTGAGAGCTGCACGAGGGGCAAGGGCTCACAGGAGTCGGCCAAGGATCACTGGCAGCAGCAGAGCAGGGTGAGCAGCCAGAGCCCTGGCCTCATCTCCTTGACACAGGATCAGCCTGTGGCTGGACACTGCACATCAGGCTGTGTGCTCAAAGCCCCTCACGTGGGGCTGGCTCAGACACATCAAGGTGATAGAAACCACTCTCTGTCACAGATGCTGCCTGAGCCACGCACACTGTACAGGTCAGAGCAGGCAGATCTGTGTTGGTGGTCACTGCCCATCTGGGTGACACAGGACCTGGGGACGCTCTGCAGCTCCAGCCAGGCCTTCCCTGTTCATTGCTGCTTCCCTTCCTGTTCCAGAGTGCAGCCATCCCCTGCCCAGATGCCTTCTCGCATGCCCTGCTCTGCTGGGAGCAATGCTAGTAGGATTTGGCCTGGGTGAATGCATCTCCCAGGGCCTGAAGGAGGCAGAGAAGATAGTTAGTCTTGCCCTCTCTCTGAGCAACACTCTGGGAGCAGAGCAGGTGAGGGAGCAGCCAGCCACAGCATGGCTGAGCTGCACTGGACAGGCTCTGCAATGCAGCAGTGCTCACAGCCAGGGTCTGTGTGAGCCCTGCTCCTGTGTGGGGACACCCGTGACATGCTGCATGGCAGGATCTGCAGCTGATCCCAGTGCCTGGGGGCACGAAGCGCTGCAAGTGCCCTGCTAGGGCTTGGGAGGGCTCTGCTTATACAAAGGGACCACAAAAGCAGATGTGTCCTTCAGGGGACAGGACAAAGCTGGGATGGGTTCAGAGCCCTGAGGGCAGGTAAATGCTGCAGTGACTCTGAGCAAACACCTGTTGGGGCACTTTGGTTTGCAACCTCCTACTGGAAATAGGGAGAGGAAGTGCAGGAAGAGCCCACTGTTAGCCATGGTTTGGGTGTAGAAGAGAGGCTTGGAGGGAAAAGTGAAAACTGGACGATAACACAAAGCTCCGTGATTCCCTGCAGACATGCTTGGTGCTGCGTTTATGTTGGTGTTCATCAGGCAAAGCAGAGGAGGGTTTCATGTCAGCACCTTCCAGCATCAGCTGGAGGAGTGTCTTGTGGGGGGAATTCTAAGTTGAAGCAAGTTGGTGACACGCTGGCAGGACCAGGGGCATTTGCGAAGGGTCTGCAATAATGGATCCTCCCAGGGAATGGTCTCTAGGAGAGGGGAGAGGGTACAAAGGGAAGGAAAAAGAGGTCTGTTTTCACAGAGGGGGTGCCCTTGGTGCTGCTGTTTGGCTGTATCCTCCTGAAGAGGTGAAGGTTGATGTCACTGGTCTATTCACAGCAATCAAGGTGAGGGCTCCCAGTGAAAAACTGTAGAAGAATCATCTTTCGCTGTTCAGTCAGGAAAGATGATGGGAGATGAAATCACTGCTGCTAACTGGAGAGAGACACTGATGGGACTTACACAGTGGTGGGCTCTGAACTGGCTGCTTCAGTCTGGGGAGAAGCCTGGGGCTCTGTGAAAGTGTCACCCCAGGCTCAGCACAGGCAAAGAGGCAAATCAGATGCTGAGTTTAATTAGAAAAGGAACAGAGAATGAAAGAAAACATCATTACCACACCTTAGATTCTGCTCACTCTCTCTGCCCGGCTCTGTTCCCTAAGTGAGCAGAAGTGCTAGAAATGGCTCAGAAAAGGATGTTAATGGGATCTCTGGCAGATAATGGTTTCCATGCAGAAAGGAAATAGTTGGACATTCTTTGGCATGGATAAAGCTGCAGGAATATCGCAGAGGTGTGCAGAGAGTCATGGGGAAATGAGAAGTTGCTTTTTTCACAAGACTGGGCAGCTCCATAAGAACTGACCAGGCAGCAGGTTTAAAATAAACACAGGCAGCACTTTTTCATGCAGAACATAATTAAATTGTGAAATCATTGCCCAAAGTTGCATGGGTTCAAAACTAGATGAATTCATGGAAAGAAAAAAATATCCATCAAAGGCTGTTGAACACAAATACGATCTGTGGCTCAGGAAGTGTCTGAGCCACAGTAGGCTGGGAGCCGGGGAGGTTCACAGCAGGATTGTTCCACACATACCATGTTTCTCACATCTTCTCCGTATATCCACTGCCAGCCCCTGCCAGAGCTGGCCTGTGGCCAGAATGGCTCTGTGAACTTGGAACCAGGCTGGTGTTTGCAGCAACCTTCAGGTGGCCTGGCTACTCTCACCAGTTTGCAGAGGCAAGGCCACTGCTATTGCTGTTTATTCCTGTTTGAGCAGTTGAACTGGCATTTGGATGTGGGGCTGTGTGGGTGCTGCTCATGGGACTCCTCTGCCAGGTCTGCCTTCCCTGGAGAGGTCTGATTCCTCATGGAAGGGGGACATGTCCCTGCCCACTGAGCAGGAGCCACTCATGTCTGGACTGAGGGCAGCAGGGACAGTGTGAGGGCAGACCCTGCCCCAGCCGGTGGTGGGGAGAGGTTGGAAGGGGCTCTGAAGTGTGGCCCCATGCAGAGGTGTCCACGCAAGCTCTCCCTTCGTGGAGGGCCAGGCTATATTTAGGTCTGTGCCTCCATCGCTGCTGTGAAGAGCTGTTCCAGATTCCTTGATCTGGTACTAGAAACCATCTCTTCATTTCCAGCCTAAACTAATTTCTGACCATTTTATACTTATTTGTTCTCGTGCCAATATTGTGTTTTTGCTTAAAAAGCTCTCTTCTCTCTCTGGAATTTCCCTCCCTCTCCCAATGTTTACAGAGCGCAGTCCCAGCACTGCTTGGCCTGGCTGAATGAGTCCAACTCCTCTGGTCTCCCCTTCCAGGGCTCCAGCACGGTGCCAGCAGCTTGGGCAATAGCCCCGGCCCTCACCTTCACTTGGGAGCCCGCAGCCTCTCCTCCAGAGTCCTGCTCAGATTCCACTTGTCCCTCTCCTGAATGCATTAGGAGACACAGATCACCCTGCACAGCTGGGTCTGGAAAAGTGGTCTGTGCCTCGGGATGTGCTGACGGGATGGGAATGCTTGAGGTCTGTCCCCTTGGGGTGGGAATTTGGCATCTGCTGGGACGGAAGGAACTGCAGGGCCTGTGCCAAGCAGGAATCCTGCTCCACCAAGGAGTCTGTGCTGGAGGAGGCTTATCTGCAGCAGGGAAGGGATGTTTGCTGAGGGTGATCCCAAAACCTGACAGGTGCTGAGGAGCATTGATGGGGATGCGTCCAGTTCCATAACTATCCAGGAAAGGTGTTTGTGTACAGTGCTGTTACGTGTGGTCTCTGAGGGGAAGCTGGTAACTCCCCTCAGGACATCAGGTCACCTGAGCACGTGTGTGATTGATTTCTCAATAGTCTTGTGCTGCATTAGCATAAAACATGGGTCTAAAGTGCCCAGAGACAGTCAGTGCTACCCAGAAACAAAGGAGGGAAGGGAAAATTCCCGAGTAGAGGTGCCTGAGCCAAGGAAGATCTGCTAGTTGCATTTCCAGAGGTGGCAAACCTCCCAGCCTGGCTGTGGGAACTGAGGAGATGACTGGCTGCAGCCAGGGAGGCTGGCATTGGGCTGTCAGGGCTCACACCTTGGCATTGGCAGCTGGAGCGTTCTGTTGGGGCAGAGGGAACCAGGACTGTTGTGGAGCCCTGCACTTTCCTATCTGCAGAGGCTCTGGGTGTAATATGGGTGAACCAGTGCCCTCCCACAGCCCTGCAGTGTGCCCCCACCATGCTGAGCAGGTTTTGAAACAGGGCAAAAAGGAAGGAGGACTGGCAAGGCAGAGCCTCCCCTGGCCAGTGTCACTGCAGACTCCTCCATGTTTCCAGCCTCAGGCACAACCTGTAGGTTCTCCCAGGGGTCTGTGCCATGGGTAAGATGTAGGGCTGGTGCAGGAGAGCACAGACCCCGTGCCATGCTTGGGGAGCTGTGGGGGTGATCTGAAGAGTGCCTTGTGCCACTCAGCTGCTCCCTGGGCTGTGCTGCAGGTGCTGGAAGAGAAGCCATCGGGACTTTTGGTCGCCTCCCTGCAGGCCAAGGACCCTGACGAGGGGGAGAATGGGACCATCATCTACTCACTGATAGGTATGAGCTCCAAAACTGGCGAATCGATGCTACTCTGCATTGCAGCCTTCACCCGGGCAGATGGGTGCCCACTGCCCAGGACCCCCACACTGTGCTCCCCCTCCTTCCTGCCCTGCCCTGCCCTCCCTCCTCCTTGGCAGCGTTTCAATTCTCTCTGCAGGAGCCTGGGCAGAGCGTTTCACCCTTCACGTGGCTACTGGAGAGCTGCGGACGGCCACAGCTCTGCGTCGGGCTGACCGCGCCGAGTACATCTTCACGGTGACAGCCAGCGACCGCGGCGCGGTGCCTCGCAGCACGTCAGCCATCGTTCGTGTCCAGGTACCCAGTACCCAGCTCCTCCTGTCCCTGCATCCCAGCTCCTCCAGTTCCTCCTGTCCCTGTCCTCCTGTACCATCTACCCCTTGCCTCTTGAACACCTTCCAGCTGTCAGCCTTTCTCCCTGCCTCCTCACCCTCCACCACCTTCATCCTTGGGAACCTTCAGCCCTTGCTCAGCTGTTGATCCAACCCTAAAATCCATGTGGAGAACCTGAAATGGGAAGAGATGGGTCCATCTGCCCCTGCACATGTTCTCATTTCCATAGTGGCCAACCACAGTTCTGCCTTCTCTAAGCCTTGGACAGCCAACTCTGTCCTAGATACCTTGGTGCAGGGAAGAATTCAGATGTCCCCTGCACAGAGACATCCATTCTTCCCTTCCATTCTTCTCCCATCTACTGAAATTGGTGTTCTGACCCCCAGGATGTCTGTTCTGACCCACAGCACATTCTGACGTCTTTGTCACTTCGGCACTCCTTGCCTCGTACTGCCTGGACAGCCACATCCTTTCTCTTCTGTTAATAATGAGCTTCCTTTTACAACAGAGTCTCTGGTTCCCCCCATCAAGGCACTCTCACAAAACACTGTTTCACAGCTTCCTGTCCCTGTCCTTGCAGGTGTTGAGGCCGTTTGACTCTCCATGCTGTGCCATCCCCACCAGCCCTGCCCATCACTTCCCTTTCTGTCACACAGTCGTCCCCGCTCTGTGCCTTTCCCCTGTTAGTTTGGGAACTCCATGTGTGCTCCCATACCAGAGCCCAGCTTCAGCGCAGGCAGGTGCAATACACCACGTTCTCTTGAGGAGCAGAGCCGGTGTTAGCCTGGCACATCTGCCTTCAGCTACCCACTATATGTTTGATACCATTTCCTTTTACACCATGTCTGTAACAGTTCTTGTCAGCAAAGCTTATTCTGGACTCTCCAGAGCACTGGGGCCAGGCTGGCCATCCCCAGTGTGCTGGTTTGCATCCCTGTAACACAGGGTTTGCTTGACAGTCGCTGGGTTTGATCCCCTCTGGGCTGACAGGTTTGATTTTATTCCCATTTTTCCCAGCGCCTTGACAGCAGTGTACTGAGTTCTTCAGTGGGTTTTCCATTTAGATCACACTGCGGTGGCCTTTTCAGCATTCTCTCTCCCATCCACAGGTGCACCTCATCCCCAAATTACCTTTACATAACGCTAGTATCTCTAATAAAATTAGAGATAGTATTTATTTATCTTGGGGTCATACTGGGTTCTCTCTCTTCCTGTACATCCCATTGGGATGAGCATGACCTCTCTTCTTGCCCAGTCTTGCTTATGTTTGCATGATTGTTTCTGCTGCTGTCTGTTGCCTTTGTGTTATCTGACAGTTACAGGACCAAGGAGTGGCTGAGGGAAGGCACCTGTGGAGGTCACCTTGTCCAGCCCCCTGCTTAGGCGGGGTCATTGAGGTGGCTTTTGGCTGTGTCCAAGGCTGGAGACTCTACCACCTCTCTGGTGCCAGGGCTTGGGCACCTTGACAATGAAAAGTGTACCCTGAGGACCAGAAGGACCCTCCTGTGTTCCAGCGTGTGCCCTGGCACACAGCCCCCTGCGCGTGCCCCTCACTGCTGCCTCTCCTCGCAGGTGCTGCCATCCTCCCGTGTGCTGCCACGGCCTGATGCCACCGTGCTGACCCTGCACCCTCTCGAAGGGATCAAGCCGGGATCTGTGATTGGCTCGGTGGCCCCCCCGGATGCCCCTGCGCGAGGACAGCTGACCTACACGGTGGTAGGAGGTGGTGGGGACGGCACCTTTGTGGTTGACAGTGTGACAGGGGAGATTTATGCTGCCCGGGAGCTGGACTATGAAGCTGGAGCACGGCACGTGCTCCAGGTGAGTGCCGAGGACACGCAGCACGGTTATCCCTCCAGCCGGCTGGTGCTGGTCCAGATCCATGTGCAGGACTGCAACGACCAGGCGCCCACCTTCCCTGAAGATCCTATCACCATCGTGGTGCCGGAGAATGCCCAGGCTGGCTCCTCCATCTTCACCTTCCAGGCATTGGATGGGGATGGGGTAGGCCCCAATAGCCAGGTGCGCTACACCCTGCTGCACCTGGAGCCCGCTGGGGCCCCCTTCCAGCTCGACAGCCGCTCAGGGCAGCTGACCCTGAGCCAGGGCCTCGACCGGGAGGCTGCTGCCTCCTTCCTGCTGGTGGTGGAGGCCACGGACCAGGCCCGCAACGTCAGCCAGCGCCGCTCGGCCGCCGTCACCGCCCGCGTATTCGTGACCGATGAGAACGACAACACGCCCATCTTCCTCTCCCCGGCCACTGTCAGCATCATGGAGGACCAGCCCACGGGCTTCGTGGCACTGCACGTGGTGGCCCAGGACAGCGACCTGGGAGAGAATGGACGTGTGAGCTACTCCTTGCGAGCAGGCAATGGCGACAGCCGCTTCCACCTCAATCCCAGCACTGGTGAGGGCTAGGAGCATGCAGGGGTGGCAGCATGAACACTGGGAACGTGGAGGCTGAGGAGGGTGCAGAGGTACATGGGGATGTTGCATGGTGCGTGGGAGGAGACCGGGGGCTGGGAAGCCTGGAGGAAGGAGATTAGGGGTGCAGGAAGCCCCAAGCACAGTATCTGGTTGGAGCAGTGTTGCTGATCTCTGAGACCTGTCTGTCCTAGCAGACCCCAGTGCCTGCAGCCTCATAGCAGACTTATCCCAAGAGCTGTCAGCCCCACTGCCACTGGTCCCAGCTCACCCCACTGCCACTGGTCCCAGCTCACCCCAGTGCCGCTGGTCCCAGCTCACCCCAGTGGTACTGGTCCCAGCTCGCCCCAGCACCACTGGTCCCAGCTCGCCCCTCTCCTGTACCCACAGGTGCACTCTCCATTGTGCGGGCCCTGAACCGGGAGGAGGTGGCACAGCACAACCTGACGGTGGTGGCCATGGACCACGGCTTCCCACGCCGCTCCGCCACACAGCTGCTGACCGTGCTGGTGCTGGATGTCAATGATGAGGCTCCTGCCTTTGAGAAACCCGAGTATGAAGCCCACATCATGGAGAACCTGCCGGCCGGCAGTCCGGTGCTGCAGGTCCTGGCCACGGACCGGGATCTGGGTGAGGACACACACAGGAGCGGGCTGCCCAGTTCAGTCAGGGTCCATCTGGACATGCAGCCCCCGGACTGGGCATACCCTGCTTGCTTCTGCTGGTCTGGAGAGCCTGCCTGACCAAAGGGAAGGATCAGCACCTGGCCTGGAGGTGGGAGATGGCCTGGATCCTGGTAGAAGCTGAGAATGGAACAGGGATTGTGGTTCCCTCTGCTCCCCCTGGCCGGTGGCCTTTGTTCTGCAGAGGCTCCTTGGGCCATGTGCACCCCTATCAGCTGGGCTGGGCTGGGACCCCCAAACACCTCTCTGCTCCCAGGGAGCAAGCCCACCCTCTTTCTCAGCCTGTGAGCCCAGGTGGGAGCTGAGAGCAGAGGGGTGTAGGGCTGGGAGCTGAATGAGGCACTGGGCTGCTTCAGGGCCACTGTCAGACCTCCTTCCTCCCCGCAGGTGCCAACGGGCAGGTGTCCTATGGGGGTCTCTCTGGGGGGCCGTTCTCCATCCACCCACAGACAGGGCTCATTGTCACCACGCGTCCCCTAGACCGGGAGGAGCAGGAGCAGCATGTGCTGACGGGTAGGTGACGAGAGGCAGCAAGCAGGGGGCCGGGGGGTAGATATTGGCTCCCTGCTTCTGGAGGGGGAGCATTGCAGGGAAGGCAGCCCACGGGGAGGGAGGGGTGTCTGTGGGGCACAGCAGGCCTGTGGAGTGGTTTGGAGGTGCAGGAATGCTGGTGCTTCCATGCCTGGGCACTGGCATATGGCGCCAAGGCCGTAGCTCCCGGTTGGCAGGGCGCTCTCTGTGTCCTGCAGTGTATGCGCGGGACGCTGGCCTGCCCCCCAGCCTCTCCAAGGCCACCGTGCGGATCACAGTGGGGGACGAGAATGACCACGCACCACACCTGGAGAGTGAGTCCTGCTCCGTGGAGGTCCCTGAGAACCAGAGCCGCGTGGCACTCTACACCCTGCGGGCCACTGATCCCGACGGTGGAGAGAACGGGCGCTTGGAATACCGGGTGACAGGTGAGGTGCAGTGGGAGTGCACAGCTGGGCAAGCGTGGTTCTTCTGTGCTCCCCTGGCTCCAGTGACATCACCAGCAGCAGGTTCCCTTCCCACCTCAGTTCTCTCCTGCTCCAAACTGCACTGCACTACTGCCACCTCTCAGCCCTCGAACTTTTCTGCCCCCAGTAGAGTACCCCAAGGTCTGGACAGGCTCCACTCCTCATTCCCCAGGCTCATGTCTGGTTTCCTGGGCTTAGACCAGTTCCACACCTCTCCTGACTGCTCTGAGCTGTGAATTCACAGATTGCGAAGTGAGCTCTCTGCTGTATCCTGCCACACATTATGTGGGGAGCCCCCATGACAGCAGCACTGGCCTGTGAGTGGTTGAAGTCAGTTTTTCAAATGGAGCTGACCCAAGGAAGTTTGGTCCCACTTGGGCCTACTCTCCCCGCTCCCCCAGGGCACGTGGTGGTGGGCTTCCTGCTGTCCAGGGCCTTCCTCATCCCAGTTATAGTCATGCTGCTTTGTTATTCCCCCTCTTCTCTTCCAGATGGAGACCCTGGGCAGGATTTCAGCCTAGACCCCATCTCTGGTGTCCTCTCCACTGCACGTGCCCTCGACCGGGAGCAAGTTGCTTCCTACAGCCTCACAGTGGTGGTGCAGGACCACGGCTCTCCCCCACGCAGTGCCACCATGTCGCTGACTGTGCAGGTGTTGGACCTCAATGACAACACACCCAGTTTTGCTCAGGCCACCTACGCGGTGGAGGTACCAGAGGACTTGCCAGTCGGTGCCCTGGTGCTGCAGCTGGTGGCCGAGGACCCCGACGAAGGCACCAACGGGCAGGTCTCCTACTACCTGGGCAATGAGTCGCTGGGCATGTTCCAGGTGGAGCCACAGAGTGGACACATCCGGAGCGCCCAGGCGCTGGACCGGGAGCGCCAGCCCAGCTACAGCTTCCTGGCCAAGGCAGTGGACTCAGCGCCGTGGGAGCCCAAGAGCGCGGCCGTGCGTGTCACCATCACAGTACGAGACGTCAATGACCACGCCCCGGCCTTCCTGCACAGCCCACTCACTGTCAACCTGTCCCGCCACACGCCGCTCAAACAGGTGGTGGCCACCATGAGGGCCGAGGACAGGGACGCAGGAGCCAACGCCTCCATCCTGTACCGACTTGCCACCCCAAGCTCTGCCTTCGCCATCAACTCCTACACGGGGGACATCCAGCTTCTGCAGCCCCTGGGCTCGCTCAGCCAGCGCCAGCGGACACTCTTCATCCTGGCCACGGACCTGGGGCAGCCGGCTCTCTCCTCCACTGGGGTGGTGGTGATCCACGTGCAGGAGGAGCCGTACCGCGGGCTGCGCTTTCCCCGTGGCACCAGTGACGTGGCCCTGGCCGAAAATGCCGCCCCAGGTACCTGCTGGCAGTGACAGCAAGCACTGGGATGGAATGGGACAGGATGGGAGGGGAGGTGGGAGCAGCGCTGTGGGGAGCTCAGACCAGGGAGCACTGCAGGGTCTGGGGAAGCCCCATTAAGCTTTGGGTAGACCCAAGGGACTGCAGCGTTCCAGTGCCCAGGCTGGTCAGGATGGTGTCCCTGTGGGCTGGCCTCAGGGTGTTCCGATCACTAGAGGCAGCCACGGACACCCAGGTGCTCCTGGAAGGTCTCCAGGGTCACAGACCACAGAGGGGTCATGGACAGGTGCCACAACTCCAGGCTCCCAGCCCAGCATTACCATTAGTTCTTGTGTTCCCTGTCAGCAGTGTCCTCAGGCAGAGCAGTGCTCCTGTGGTACAGCAGGTGCTGCCACATGCCACCCTGACCCTCTGGCACCTGCCCCAAGGCTCTGCTGTCCCTTCACACCCTTTCTCTCTCCCAGGCACTGCAGTGGCGAGTGTCCAGGCCGTGCACACGGGGGGCTCCTCGGGGCGCATCACCTACAGCATTGTCAGCGGCAACGAGAGGAACACCTTCCTTATCCAGCCCAGCTCAGGTACAGCTCCAGGAACACCTGGGGAGCTCTGCCCATGCTTGGCTGCTCAGAGGCCCCCAGGGCTCGGGAACACTGCTCACAACTCTGTACCCAATTCTGTCAGTTGAGAGGTGTTGGGACTGGGATGTGGAACTGCCCTGTCCAGTGGCTGTTAGCACTGCTCCCAGTGCTCTTGTGGTCCTCCCAGAACTAGACCTTACCCCAAAATCTCAGAGCACAGGGTTAGATGGGATATAGGTAAGAAATTCTTCCCTGGGAGGGTGGGGACGCCCTGGCATGGGTTGCCCAGAGAAGCTGTGGCTGCCCCATCCCTGGAAGTGTTCAAGATTAGGTTGGACAGGGCTTGGAGCAATCTGGGCTGGTGGAAGGTGTCCCTGCCCATGGCAGGGAGGGTGGACTAGATGACCTTTAAAGGTCCCTTCCAACTCAAGCCAGTCTGGGATTTTGTGATATGAGAAAGCTGGTCGTCAGAGCCCAGACATGCAGCAAGAACTTCTTGTTAAAGTCCTGTTCTCCTGTGCCCACATGGTGGTTGGGTCCAGGATGGGACCCAAGAAATCTCACTGACACTGCCTGTGCCCTCTTCAGCCCATGGCCACTCTGCAGGTGCTTGTGAGCCACCCGTGGGAGAGCACAGTGTGCATCCTTCGGCACCGTGACCAAGTACTGGCCTCTGTCAGTCACCCATGGCTACAGCAGGCAGTGCTCAGCCATGCAGAAGAGCCCATCTGACATCAGGGTGCCTGTAGCAGTCCTCTGTCACCACGCGTCCCGTCAGCCACTGCATGGCCCCCTCTGGCATCTCGGTGTCATCGTGAGCCCCCCCACACCACAGCACAGCACTGCGGGGAGGCCAGGCCAGCCCCCTGCATCCCAAGAGGAGGTCTCAGCCCCCTCAGGGTCATGGTCCCACCAAGTCCTGAGGGGCCTGAGTTGCAGGTTTCCTGCTGCAACCGCAGGAGTGGGTCTGTGTGAGGCTAATGTTTGGAAGTGAGCATAGCGTGGCCATGGAGCTGTGTGACTTCACAGTGCCTGTGACACTGGTCTGCATGGCACACTGCTGTGGGGGCACAGGACCACTCCCCATCATCCCTGTTCCTTTGCATCCTCTTCTTGTGCCCCTGCTCAAGCCGTGTGTGCCCATGGTTCCCAGAACACCCTGGGCACATCCTGGCTCTGCACAGTCACTGTGGCACTGCCACTTCATTCCACTGAGGAAACACTGTCCTCAGCAAATACAAGATTTTTCCAGATTTCCAGAATACAAGATTTTTCCCTTAAAACATGTCTGTCTGTGAATCCTTTGTGCCTGTAGGTGATGCTGCCCGGCCTTCTCCTGGGGCAAGGGGCCAGTGTTGTAGGCAGACATGAGGGTTTGGAGGAGGCCAACCAGAAGGGCTGGCACGGATCTGACCCCTGCCCTATGTCAGCTGCCCAGCAGGGATACAGAGGCAGGGGGTGTAAGGAGGGACAGCAGCGCAGCCAGCTCCCAGCCTGCAGGTGGCAGGAGGTGAGGACGTGGCTGTTCCCCAAACCAGGTCCCTGTGTGGGCAGCTGCCACCCGTGTCCACTCCTGGACGTGTGGTCTGGTTCACTGTGTGCCCTGGAACCCTTGTCGCCATGTCCCCTGCAAAGCTGGTGGCAGAGCTCTCACACAGGCCAGGCTTGTCCAAAGCCACACAGCTGTTCCAGATGCTGCCACTGCATCCCTGCCACTGGAGTGGTTCAGCTGCTGGTTTCATGTGGATGCTGGAACAGGCTGCAGAGAGGCTCTGCAGGACTCCTGGGGCAGAAATTCAGCCATAGGAGCTCAGTTCTCCCTTGTTCCTTGTGAACACGTGCCTGTAGGCACTCTGCCAGCTGGTTTAGTACATCCTGCTGGCTGCCCTTCTCCTTCCTAGGTAGGACAGCAACACCTTGTTGCTGCAGCATCCAGGGTGCCCATGGCTCAGGTGGGTGGCAGTTGGTGTCTGTCCTTAGAGCCCTGTGCAAGGCTCTTACTGGTGACTCTGGCTCAGAGCTGGATGAGCTTGAGTCATGATAGGAACAGCTTGTTCTGCTTCACACCTCTGTGGGGGTCTCTCACATGCTGTAATGTCAGCAGGAGGTGCTTGTTCCCAGTAAGGTGTGGAACTTATCACCCGGGGCAGTTCTCAAGGAGAATGAGAAGCTGCCCATGTGGAGAGGGCTGGGAAGGGCTCAGTGTATCTGTCCTATCCATCTGAGAATGGATGGATGGGCAGAGGGAGGGATGGATGAATGGAGGAATGAGCGGAGGGATGGATGGATGAGAGGTGGACATGCTAGTGCATCACCCCCCACCTTCATTTCCCCATCCCACTCTTCCCCCTCCCAGGTGCCATCTCGGTGCAGGACTCTAGCAGTCTGGACTTTGAGGCCAGCCCTCGGTTGCGCCTGGTGATCCAGGCAGAGACCGTGGCTTCCTTCGGCTTTATGGCCATAAACCTCATCCTTCAGGATGTGAACGACAACCTGCCCCGCTTCCAGCTGCAGAACTACGTGGCGTTCATCTGGGAGTCACAGAGCTATGACTCACCTGTCATTCAGGTAGGGCTGGGGCACAAACGGGGACACCTCAGCCCTGGCCTAGGTGAGATGAGGGGGTGGGGGCTACATGGGCCTGGGCCTGGCACCTGTACACAGGTCCTGCCTCAGGGGCTCCACAGCTGAATCTCATGTGGCTTTGCAGGTGCTGGCAGATGACCTGGACCAGGGAGCGAATGGGCAGGTGACTTACGCCATCAATCAGTCCCTGCCAATGCCAGGCTTGTACCACATCGACCCTCAGACCGGCACCATCACCACCACCGCCATCCTGGACAGGGAGATCTGGTCCCAGACCCGGTGAGTGCAGCCCGGCTGGGGGTGCAAGGACAGGGCAGAGCTATGCAGCACAGCACCAGGGCACAGGGGACACTGTCCGTGGTGCCCCCAGAGCTGTCCCAGCCTGGCTGTGAAATGGCTCTGCGAGCAGCAGGAACTGAGGGTCAGCGTGAGTGTGGGAGTGAAGGGCACAGGAGACAGATGGCCAAGATGAGCCCAAGCATGGCCCAGCTGGGTCTCTGCAGAGCTGAGGAGATTGTGAGGGGGCCCTGGGCTCATCCATCTCCCTTCCTGCCTGCTTAATCCACACCACATCTGCTCAATCCCTTCCCACCTCAGAGCACAGCATCCTTGTGTCCTGCCACATGGTGCCATGCTGCTGCACTACACGGAGCCCCCCCAGATGTCCCTTGCATCCAGCCACGCCCTCTGGGCCCCCCGCCATGTCTGCATGCTCTGAACACGTTCAGCCACTCTGCCTGCACACATATTAAATGCCTGCAAACACCCCACCAAGAGTCTGAGTCTTCACCTGCCCTTTCCCACACACCTGACTCAGGTGCAGCCCCCCAGGCCCTTTTCTCCCCCCAGCTTGTGCTCCAGAGGGTGTGGGTCCCTCTCTCCTGTCCTCCAGTGTGGGGGGCCTGGGGCATTCCTTCCATCCACAAACCTCTCACCATTCGAGAGAGGCTCCAAGTGTTCCCTAGCAGCCAGAGAGCCCCAGACACCTGCCTGCAACCCCCACAAGGTGCTCTGCCTCTACCCACACACTTTCCAGACTCCAACACGTGCCTTAGGAGTGCATACACCTGCTGCCCTGCCCCATCATGCCCTCCCTGTACCCACACCCACTGCCCCACATATGCTCTCCTACACATGCCATCCAGGTCACAGAATCACAGAATCAATTAGGTTGGAAAAGACCTCTGAGATCATTGAGTCCAGCCTATGACCAGTCACCGTGTTATCAACTAGACCATGGCACTGAGTGTCATTTCCAGTCTGCCTTTAGACACCTCCAGGGAATGCTCCTCACAGGTCCATCACCCCAGACACTTGGCTGCTGTGCATGGTTTCCCCACCACATGCACATACTCCAGCCCTGTGCACACCTGCAGTGCATATCCCAGGTGCTGTGCACACTTATGGTCCATGTCCCAGGTGCTGTGCACGTGTGCAGTGCATCTCCCAGGTGGTGTTCACGTGTGAGGTGTTCCCTTACACGTGTGTGCACGTCTGACCCTTGTGCCTTCCTGCAGTTTGGTGGTGACGGCGATGGACCGAGGGACGCCACCACTCGTGGGCTCAGCCACACTGACCGTGGTGGTGATGGATGTCAATGACAACAGCCCCACCATCCCAGTCCCCTGGGAAGTCCATGTCCCTGAGAGTAAGTACTGAGGCATTGAGGGCTGGAGCTGGGGTGTAATGGGCACCATGAGGCAGGGAGGAGCACCCAGTCAGACTGGGCTGTGTCACAATGACTCTCTTGCTGAGGGCCCAAGCTCTCTGTCACAACCCCTGTGGTGTAGCTGTGTCCTGAGGGACCTATCTGAATTCCAAACCCAGCCCAGGCCCCTGCTCTGCTGCCACAGCTCTGGCTGCAGACACTGGCCCTGCCTGTTCACAGTCCTCAGCCAGAGTACCCTGTGCCTGTGCCAACCTCCACTGGCCCTGCCAAGCTCCCAAGACCTTCCCCTTGGCCCTAGCATCTCCCTCTTCCATGGTATCTCCCCTCCTCTCTGGTGCTCAGGCTCTGGAATGAACTAGTTTCCCACCAGGTGAGCCCCGTGTGCTCCACAGTGATGGGGCTGCTCGCTCACACCTCTGCTCCCCACAGACACGCTGCTGGGCACCCAGATAGCCCAGCTGACTGGGAATGACGTGGACTCAGGCCCCGCACTCTCCTACACACTGCTGCTGGAGGGGGATGCGGTGGGCACCTTCGGGGTGCTGCGCTACGGGGGCCGCATCGCCCTGACGGGGCCGCTGGACCACGAGCAGCGCAGCCGCTACACTCTCACCCTGCGTGCCTCCGACACACGCCACGAGACCGAGGCCAACCTCACTGTCCTCGTGGAGGACGTGAATGACAACGCGCCCACCTTCACCCAGAGTTTCTATCAGGTAATGTGCGCCAGGTGTGCCAGGCAGTGCGGGCCATCCTGCATGAGCCCTCTGCAACTCCTGCCTGGTCACCTGCACAGAGGATAGGTCTGAGCCCCTCCTGGCCCCGCTTCCTGACTCCCAACCACACCCTGACACTCCTCGTGCTGTAGTGTAGAAGGGGCTGACACCACGCAGGTGACCCTGGGACCGGCCCCCGCAAGGGGCACAGCTGGTTGCAGAGGGTCCAGCTGGAATGGATGGGCACAGAGGGGAGGCCAGAGCGGCTGAGAGATGGGCCACAGCCTGGACAAATATTTGTGGTGAGACCTGGGATCCCATGGGCAGGCCCCTGATGAAGGCTGTCTCAGGCAGTGTGTACTGCAGCTCTGGAGCCCAGGCAAGGGGCTGGGGAGCCCCAGGGATGCTTGAAGGAGCACAGACCCCTTGGTTGTGGCTGTCCTGGCCAGTGGAGTGCTGGGCCACCTTGGCTGTGGCTGCCTGACCAACCCCAGACCCCCTCCCAGCCCTGCTGGGGGCTCTGGGCAGCTGGTAGCAGACACCGACTGAGGTTTCCTCCTCTTCAGGTGCTGCTGCCAGAGCACACACCTGCTGGCAGCATCATCCTCACCGTGAGCGCAACTGACCCTGACTCGGGGAGCAACGGGAATGTCACCTTCCACCTGGCTGTGCCCAGCCCTGATGTCGCCATCGACCCCAGCAATGGTGGGTGAGGTTGGCGCTCTGTGGGCTTCTCTCATGGGTTACTCTGGGGATGCCTGTGGAAGGGGGTGCCCCCCTGCTGGCCCTGCTCAGCCCCTCACCACATCACTTTCTGGGGTGGCTGGTGAGGCAGACACATCGTGATGGCCATCAAATGCTCCTGCCGCAGTGTCCCAACACCTGCTTCTCCTGCCGATACCCCAACATCAGTCCCAGCTCCTGCTGGCCCCATGCTGACCCTGGCTTTGTGCCCCACAGGGACGCTCTTCACCACCCGGCAGATGGAGTTTGATGCCAGCCAGCCCACCCTGGATCTGGTGGTGGAGGCCCATGACCACGGCTCCCCCAGCCTCTCATCCTGGGCCACAGTGCAGCTCCAGGTGCTGGATGTGAATGACCACAGCCCCCGCTTCCAGGAGCCACGTTACAACACCAGCGTCCCTGAGGACCTGCGCCCGGGCACCACTGTGCTGACACTGGAGGCAGGTGATGCTGACCTCTCCCGGGAGAATGCTGGCTTCGACTACACCATCGTCAGTGGGAACGGTGGCAACGCCTTCCAGGTGGAGAGCCGGGTGGCCTGGGCCGAGGGGCAGCTCCGTACACAGGGAGCCCTGGTGCTCGTGGAGGCTCTGGACTTCGAGACCATCCCGGTGTACAACCTGACCGTGGCGGCCTCAGACCGGGGCCTGCCACAGCGCAGCGCCACCGTGCCCGTGCTCATCACTGTGCGCGACGTCAACGACAACCCGCCCGTGTTTGCCCGGGCTGAGTACCGCGCGGCCGTCAGCGAGGCCGCGCCGCCCGGCACCGAGCTGCTGCGTGTGGCAGCCCACGATGCTGACTCGGGGCCGCGGGGCCGCGTACACTACACCATCAGCTCGGGCAACCAGCATGGGCTGTTCCAGCTGCATGAGAGCACGGGGGCCTTGAGCCTGGTGCGGCCACTGGATCGGGAGGCCCAGACCGTGCACACACTGGTGGTGCGGGCCACGGACACACCAGGCGGGCACTTCGCGCTGGTTCCTGTGGCCATCGAGGTGAAAGATATCAATGACAACAAGCCATACTTCCCAGTAGAGGTGCTGAGCGCCAGCATCCGGGAGAACCTGCCACCCGGCACGCTGGTCACCACACTGCGCGCCGTCGACGCCGACACCGGCGCTTTTGGGGAGCTGCAATACACGGTTCTGGAGCAGGCGGTGGGGGACCCCGCCACGGGGGATGGCCGAGATGCCTTCGCTGTCAACAGGAGCTCCGGGGAGCTGCGCTCCCGCCTCACCTTTGACTACGAGCGAGCCAAAGCCTTCCAGCTTCTGGTTCGGGCCACTGACGCTGGCAACGCCTCGGCCACCGTGACCGTGCGGGTGCTGGTGACGGGGGAGGATGAGTATGATCCCATTTTCCTGAGCCCCTCCTTCAACTTTGAGGTGCCTGAGGGTGCACGCAAAGGGCAGAGCATTGGGCGTGTGCTGGCCACGGATGAGGATGAGGGGGCTGATGGGGTCGTGCTGTATGCCCTAGCAAAGCCCTCGCCCTACTTTGCCATCAACCAGACTACAGGCATCATCTACCTGCGCGTGGACAGCCAGCCCCAGGCCGGGGCAGGGCGCGCCAAGAGGGAGCCACGGGAGATGAACCTGGAGGTGCAGGCACGCAGTCCCCTGCCCACCTCCCGCGCGGCCTCCGCACAAGTCACCATCGACGTCACGCACACCTCCTTTGGCCTGGCACCCGACCTCAACCTGCTGCTGGTGGCTGTGGCTGCCTCGCTGGGTGTTGTGGTGGTGCTGGCTGCCGTGGCTATCGTGCTGGCGCTGGTGCGCTCCCGGCAGCGCCGGGGCCACAAGAAGGCGGAGGGGGAAGGGGTGCTAGCCCACACGCAGAGCGGGTCCCTGCAGAAACTAGGCCGTGAGGAGCCGGCGCTGCCTGGGGCTGAGCACATCTACCACCAGGCACTGCCGGGGTATGGGGCTGAGCCAGCAGGGCCCTACACACGAGGTGGCTCACTGGACCCCTCCCACTCCAGCGGCCGCGGCTCTGCTGAAGCCGCTGAGGACGATGAGATCCGGATGATCAACGAGTACCCACGCGTGGCCAGCATCACGGCCTCCATGCAGGAGCACATTGCTGCCCGTGGCCCTGACTCCGGCATCCAGCAGGATGCTGACCAGCTCTCCGACATCTCCTGTGAGCCGGCTGCGTTGGAGAGCACCCAGTGGTTCAAGAGCAAGAAGGGCTCTGGGCTGCTGCTGCCGGGGCCACCCTTGCAGCTGTACCGTGAAGATGGGGGGGGCAGCGCCTTCCTGGGTGTCCGCTGTGGCCTCAGTGTCTCCTCACAGCCCCAGGACTATGCCTTCCCAGAGGATGGCAAGCCCTCTGTGGACGGCTCACTCACCGCCATCGTGGCCAGTGACGAGGAGCTCCGTGGCAGCTACAACTGGGATTACCTGCTGAACTGGTGCCCCCAGTTCCAGCCGCTGGCCAGCGTCTTCACAGAGATCGCCCGCCTCAAGGATGAGAGCTCCCTGCGCAAGCCCTTCCAGGCCAAGCCCAAGGCAGAGCCCAAGCCCCGCATTGACCCCCCACCCCTCATCACCTCGGTGGCCCACCCGGGTGCCAAGTCCGTGCCCCCCAAGCCGCCGCCGGGCAGGACCTTCCCACACCCATCCTCCCTGCGCCGCTCGCCCATCAGCCACGAGGGCTCCATTTCGTCCTCGGCCATGTCGCCCAGCTTCTCCCCGTCGCTGTCCCCGCTGGCCGCCCGCTCCCCCGTGGTCTCGCCCTTTGGCATCTCGCAGGGGCCGTCGGCCTCCACCATCAGCACCGAGCACTCGCTGGAGCCCCCCGAGGAGGCCGAGCTCAGGATTTAGAGCTGGGCTCCTGGACTCCTCTGCCCCAGCCTGGAGCCATGGGGCTGGAGCAGGACCCGGCCCAGGGCTGCTCACGTGGGTGCTCCTCTGCTCCCAGCACTACACCTGGCCTGAGCCGAGGGGGCTGTGGGTGCCTGTGTCCTTTGTGGTTGTGGCCCCTGTCCCTGTGGTCTGGCAGACCCCACGCTGGCTGGTGCCCTATGGACTGCTGACCCCAGTGCTGGCACCCTGGGGCGGTGGTCCATGTGCTGCTCACAGTGTCTTGGATCGGCGCCAGGCAGGATGGTGTGTCATGGTACTCAGTTCTCTGGGAGTGGCTGGGAGCAGAGGGCTGCTGGGCCAGGGACTGCAGACCCTCCCCTCCCCAGCCCCAGGGCCATGCAGCAGCCCAGATGCAGGATGCACCTGCACTGTCCCTGCTGCCCCTTCCCTAGGAGCTCCCAGAGCAGGGGGATTGGTGCCCCAGCACTGGTGGTGATGCCCTAGGGCAGAGGGATGATGCCCCGCAGCTGGGGGTGATCTCCCAGGGCAGGGGGATGATGCATCACAGCTGGGGGCAATGCCCCAGGCCAAGGATGCTGCCTGCACATCTGTCTGTGCTGCCTGCAGGGACAGGGGGCTGAACCTGCCTTCTGACCTGGGGACGCCCACCCCACAGCTGGATATGGCAGACGGAGAAGGCAGTGCCAGTGTCCTGCTGCCTGTCCATGGCTGGGCAGGGACAGGGGACCCTTTGAGGTCTCTCCAGCCCTTCCACCACCCACAGTTCAGGTGATGCTTCCAGGGGATCTCTGGCCCAGAGCTGCAGGGAGCTGTTCCTGGGGTCCCAGGGAGGGAGGCGGGTGCCCTGCTCAGTGTGGGAGCCCTGTTCCCTGGGCCAGGTGCCTCTCTAGGTGGGGATTCCAGGCAGGGACAGTGTCTGTGTCCAGACATGGGCAGTGCAGTGGGGCTGGCAGAGCTGTGAGAGGTGATGGGGACACCCAGCCCCAGGAGCAGCAGCGATGGCTGCTGTGACCCCCATCCACCCCAGCCTGGCAGGCAGCCTGCAGCTGCAGGGACCCAAGTAAGAGGGGGTACCCCAAAAAGCCACATGGCCTGAAGCTGGTGTGGTGGCAGCCAGTGTGTTCTCTTACAGTCGCAGTGGGACACTGAGCAGCTGGATTCCCCTGGGGCCTTGTCGCGTGACTGCTCTCTGGGACGGTCTGGGTCACCTGCCCAGAATGTGGGCAGGTGCTCCTGGCCCAGCCCCCTGTGCAGGACTGCTCTGCACCCCTGTCATGCATGTTGTGAGCACGGGACAGAGCCCTCTGTGATGGGGCCGGTCCCTATCCCCTCCCACACACAGCCGGCCATGGAGCCGGTGTCACACTCACACCAGGCTCAGCCCTCACTGGAGCTTACCCTGAGCCCACAGCTGCTCACAGGGAACAGCCACGAGTCAGGAGCCCTGGCAGTGTGGCTGGGGATTCTGCCACTGTGGCCCTGCTGCGCCCCAAGGCTGTGACCCCCACACAGCTGTGGGTGCAGAGCGAGGGCCGGATCAGGGCATGGGGAGCCCCTAGTTCACAGCCAGTCTGGGCATGAGCATGTTTGGGGGTCAGAGAGGACACCCCACACCTGAGCAGGGGCTGAGGGAAGCTTCCTCCCACCACACTTTCCCCAGACCTAGCACATGCATGCGGTGGCTGTAGCCCCAGCCCCAAAGATGTTGCCTGTTCCCCTTATTTCCCACAAGAACCATCTGTGGCTGCAGCCCCATTTGTCATTATCAGTCCCCCATCTCCCTTGTGCTGTGGGGGTCCCTACACCGTGGAGGTCCCTCAGTATTGCACCCCAGTCCCAATGCACAGTGGGTCACAGTGACAAGGGAGAGGGATCTGTACCAGTGACGGGGGCACTAATGGGGCACAGGGTCATGTCCACCCTGCCTGGGATCCACAGGGACCTGAGGGGCTCTAGAAGGGGAGGACACTTCTGCCTTGGTGCAGGGACAGCCCACAGAGGCACTTGGGATGGGCACCCACATCCCCTTTGTCCTGCTCAAGAGCACTGTGGGAACATGTTGTGCTCCCTGGGCCCTGTGAGAGCACTCTGGGGGTGTCTTGTGCTCCTGAGCCCCTGCAGGAGCACTCTGGAGGTGCCCTGTGCCCCCCAGCCCTGCTCTGCCCAGGCTACCCACACAGCCCAGCTCCCACTGCACATCTGGGACAAGGACACAGACAGGTCACCCTGCACACCACATGGAAGGGTCAGACACACGCCCCCCGTTTTGGGCTGGGCTCACTGAGCCCCCAGTTATTTATTTTTACACATTGTACTACGATTCCTGTTTTTACTCGTTTGTACCTTTTGTATCATGTCTCGCGGAGCTGCATGTACCGGCGCTGCCCGCGGCCACGCAGGGGCCGCCCGGCACAGCCTGGACCCAAGTGCCAACTTCTCAAAAAATGCCTTAATAAACCACACGTGTTTGTAGAGACACAGCCCTATCCCTGCTGCTCGTGCTGGGCTGGCACTGCGTCCTTGCAGGGCTGGCAGGGGAGGGCAGACCTGTGCCACAGGGGGTTCAGCATGTGGCTCAGCTGCTGGCAATGTGCCGTGGGCCACAGGCCTGGCTGGGCTCTGGCACCCGTGTCCATGGCTGCATCCTGCAAAGTCCCTTCTCTGACAGGCCGGTGAGGCTGCGGCCCGGGGCTGTCCAGCAGCGAGGCTGATCATGTGTCCCCGTGGACACACACAAACACAGCTGTGCGAGACGTGACTGCGTGTGCACACAGCTGGTCCCTCGTGGGCAGGCCCAGACGGTCCCGCTGCCCCTGCTGCGGTGAGGCTGTGGGCAGGGTTGTGCAGGGACCCAGAGCTGCAGCTGTAGCAGCTGGGCTTGGACACGCCATCTGCCCAAATGGGTGCCTCACGTTCCCAGGATTCCCCCTGCAGACACCTGGACATATGAGCCCGTGAGGCCACAGCCCCATCACAGACACCAGCACACACAGGATCCTAGTGATCCCACCAGTCTGCCCAATAGCTTCAGCTCAGCTGAGCCCTGTTGGATGACAGACACACTAGCAGTTCTCCACTCATCTCCAGACCCCATGACCTGGCTCTATACACTACCCCCCAACAGTCCCCCCCAAACCTGGGAAACAGTCCTAGAGTCTTAGAACTGGAAGCAGCTGTGCAGCTGTCGGGTGTGGGACGTGGCCAAGCCCACACGTTGACCATTAAACACCTACATGTGACCAGTTGCTTCCATCCTACTTTCCCTGCTTTCCTTTTTTTTTTTTTTTTTCTGCTCCCCAAACCACCCTGCTCCGTCTTTGTACTCAGCTCTCAGTTCCCAACACCCCATAGCAAGTCCTGCACAGCCCCAAGCTTCTCTGCAAGTCTCGTCCCCCGGTAGCGTGTCCCACCCGTCTCCGACAGTGCTGGGGGTGGGGGGCAGTTCATGTCCTCCTGCTCTGACGGGGCCGGGACAGCAGCTGCCGTCCCCATGCTCCGACGGGTCCCCTCTCAACGTGAAGGTGAGTGTGAGCCGGGGAGAGCTCCCCTCCCTATGTTCCTGAGGCCCTTCTGCTCCTTTATCCCCCATCCTGACCCGTTCCATCTCCCTGCGGGGGCACACCGGGGCCGGGACCAGCAGGATGCCCTCGGTGCTACTGTCCTCGCCCGGCGTTCTTGGCCTCGGGAAAACCCGGCTGCCCAGAGCAGGGACACACCTGGCCCCGTCTGCGGGAACAGCATACGAGCGTGCCGGGGCGAATGAAGCTCCAGCCAAGGCTCCGCGGAACACCGGGGCTCCCTGGCCCTCCGGGCTCCAGACCGGCAGCAGATGCTCGTTAGCGTGATTAGCTCTGTCTGGGCGCCCTAATCCCGGCCGGCCAGACGGGTCCGAGACATGATCTCCTGCAAATCCCATCCCACTTAGAGTCCACCTCCAAGCTGGGACCACCTGGACACGGCGGGGGGGTGCAGCCCCGGTCCCCGACCAGCGCCGGAGCTGCCGGTCCCGCCCTGCGGCTGGGACGGGGCCGGGTCGGCGGGAGCACGAAGGCGGACACCCCTGGCGCGGGGCAGCCGGGGCCAGGCAGGCGGTTTTCCCATTGTCCGTCTCTTCCTGGCCTGGACTCGGCTCCGCAGAAATGGGAACACAGCTAGGCACTGCCGGAGCGGCGGAGTGCGGCGTGTGGCCCGGCTGCCGTCCTGCAGCCCCCGGCCGAGCAGGAACACGAGCACTGCTCCCCTGGCCTCCCAGCCCCGCGCCCCCGCCTGGCCGAGCCCCGGGAGCACCGGCGCCCCCGTGCCCGCGGGGTGCAGGGCAGCTGGCGGCCCGTGAGGCCCGGACACGCAGTGCGGCCTCGGCTCCCGCTGCCCCGCGGGCCGTACCTAGCCACTGCCCAGCCCAGGCTGTGCCTGCACGGGACCTCTGCGCCCCCACCAGCCCTGAACCCCGACATGGACCCTGGGCCGCATTCCCCGTCCCGCCGTGGGAACGGCCGCGCCTCACCCCGGGAGGCGCCCGGGACAGGGACGGGAACAGGGGCCGGTGCCGCGGCCGGGCCTCCTCTCCAGGCCGCCGGCGAGGGGGGGCCTCTCCGTGGGGACCGTGCCCGGGGCACGCTGGCAAGCGGCCAGGAGGATGGGCTGGGTCTGGGCCCGGAGCTCTGGGCCTGGATCCAGGATCCCCATCCCGGTGCTGCTGGCCCGCCCACCACGTGACCGGCTGGTCACGTGAGCGCTGTTTTGGTGTCCCCACGTGGTCGGGAGTCACGCGCTCTCACGTGACCGGGATGGCGCGGGGGTAACGGGAGTGAGGGATTCCCGGGCCGGGGGATCCCCCGGGGCTCTCCGGTGATGGGAGGAATGGGCCCCGGGCAGGGTCAGGCGGGGCTCCTCGGTGCTGGCGGTGACGGGGACCTGGGCGGTCAAACGGGGCTCCCCGGTGAAGGGAGGAATGGAGAGCGGGGGTTCAGACGGGCTCCCCGGTGTTGGGACTCGGGGGGTTCAGACAGGGCTCCCCAGCCCGGGGGTTACGGGGGTCATGGGGGCCCAGAGGGCTCAGGGAGGGGGCTCTCCGGTCAGGGGGGCTCGGAGGGCTCAGGGGGGAGGCTCCCCGGTGATGGGTTCTCGGGGGTCAGTCAGTGCCTGGTCCGTCCCGGTTTCCCGGGGCCGTGTCGGTGCCCGCGCTCCCCTGAGCCCGTTGCAGGTGTCGGGGGATCCCCGCTGTGCTGGTGCTGTGTGCGGCCGCCTGGAGCTGTGCCGCGGGGCTGGCGCTGAAGCTGGAGCGGGACCAGCCGTTTCGGTAGGTGTGGGGTGAGGTGGAACGGGACGGGGCACTGTTGCCACCCTCGCTCACCGTCCCCTCCTCAGCGTGCCCCCTGGTTGGGCCCACGCCGGCCGCGTGGACCCCGGACAGCCGGTGCAGCTGACCTTCGCCCTGCGGCAACGTGGCATCGCCCACCTCGCCCGCCTCGTCGAGGCCGTCTCGGACCCCCAGTCCCCCCAATACGGTAACAGCCACGTGCCTGAGCCCCCCAGGTCCCCTGGGCCTGTGTGGGGGTCTGAGCCCTCTGTGCCTCCCAGGGCAATACCTGTCCCTGGAGCAGGTCCGGGACTTGGTGCAGCCATCCCCAGTCACGCTGATGACAGTGCTGAAGTGGCTGCAAAGCCATGGAGTGGAGGACTGCCAGAGTGTCACCACCCTTGACTTCCTGGAGTGTCAGCTGCCTGCGAGGTGAGCGCCGAGGGCTTGGACCTGCTCTGGTGGTCCCGTGGTGACTGGCCCTGTGTCCCATCCCGTGGTGACTGGCCCTGTGTCCCATCCCGTGGTGACTGGCCCTGTGTCCCATCCCGTGGTGGCTGGCCCTGTGTCCCATCCCGTGGTGGCTGGCCCTGTGTCCCATCCCATGGTGACTGGCCCTGTGTTGCAGCATGGCTGAGCTCCTGCTCCCCGGGGCCGAGTTCCACCGGTACGTGCAGGGCCAGCGCAGCCTGGTGCGGTCCCCACTGCCCTACGCTGTTCCCGCGGAGCTGGCGGAGCACCTGGACTTTGGTATGTTCCACTTGTGGGAGATGAGGCTGTGGTGCAGCCCCAGCCCCCAGGAGCCCCCTCAGCCTCCCCGCAGCCATGGCTCAGCAGCCCTTGCCCCCTGCATGGGATGGCCACTAGAACCCATGCGAGGGGGTTCTCAGGGCTGGGCTCCCTGAGACCTGCTCCTGGCCAGCCTGTGTGGACACGGGTATGGTGGCGGGGGAGCCCAGGGGCTGTGGAAGGTGATGGGGGAGCCTAGAGATTGTGTTCTACCCTCCTTGGGCTCTGTGCCCTGATTGTCCCTCTGGTCCCACTGCAGTGGGTGGGATGCATCGGTTCCCCGTGGAGCGCATGGTCAACAGAACCGAGACCAGGAAGCACGTGGGGTCGGCGGGAGCATTGTTCCACCTGGGTGTGACACCGGCCGTCCTGCGCCAGAGATACAACATGACAGGGGGGGACGTGGGGCTCCTGCACAACAACAGCCAGGCTTGTGCACAGGTAACAGAGCTGCCCAGATTGGAGGTCTGTGTGCTGGGGCAGTCCTGTGGATTGGTGCTGCTCGGGGGTCCTGAGACAGTGGAGGTCCCTTGGCAGCTGCTGGGAGTACCTGGTGTAGCACAGACTTGTGCTGGGCAACTTTCGAAGTCAGGATCCAAATCTTACCGTATTTTTCAAGACAAACCAGTCTGTTTCTTCACGTTGTGCAGTTCCTGGAGCAGTACTTCCACCAGGCTGACCTGGCTGAGTTCATGCAGCTCTTTGGCAGCAGCTTCGCCCACCGCACACAAGTGGACCGCGTGGTGGGGCGCCAGGGCCATGGCAAGGCCGGGCTGGAGGCCAGCCTGGATGTGGAGTACATCATGAGCACGGGTGCCAACGTCTCCACCTGGGTCTTCAGCAATGCAGGTACCTGGGGGGGGATCCCTGAAGGGTGGGGGAACACCTGAAGGGGAAGGGGAATGCCTGAAGGGGCAAGAGGAGAGCCCCAAGGTGGGGGACAGAACATCCAGAGGGGTGAGGAGAGAACCCCGAGGGGCAAGAGAAGAGCTTGCAGGGCTGTGCAGATACACCTGGTTGCAGTACAGCCCCAGGTGCCTTCCCAGCTGCCTCCCGAAGTCAGAGCTGACACTGGATTCCCAGCTTCTAGGGGAATCACCCTTGATTTGTGTATTGGCTTTGAACTGTGTGAACCTTCAGCATCCAGAGTATCCCGGAGCAGCTGTTGCCTCACCAGCACCATGCAGAGCAATTGCCCCGCTTCACTCTTGTGGAAGAGGGCACAACCATAGGATTTCCTGGCCTCGCTGGGGACGGAGCTGAGCTCTTGCCCATGAGTCTCCCAGTGGAGCAGGGAGAGTGAGGGAATTTGGGAAAACAGATTGCCAAACAGCCTGCACAAACACAAACAGGGCACAGTGCTGGGGGCAGTGTCCCTGTCCCAGATCAGGAACTGGCTGAGCAGGCGGCAAGTGCCCCAGGGACACTGTCCCTGTTCCTGACAGTGACAGCAGCCTGGCACTGTCCCTCCTGCTGCCCCCACACAATTACTGCTGTGGGAAGGGCGTGGGGACAGTGAAGTGGGTGACTGAGAGTGAGTGGGAGTGGCTGGGCCTCTGCTCCCCTCCGGATGGAGAGGGCTGGGGGGCAGGGAGGGACCAGGGCATGTGCAGGTGGAATGTGTGGAGGTGGCATGTGTGTCACAGCACTGGGACACGCTGCCACGGGAGGGGCCGAGGCCCTGCTGGATCCACACCTGACCAGGTGGCTGCAGCCCTGTGACAGAGGCTCAGAGAAGGGGGCATGTAGGCCCCTGCCCTGGGGTTCAGGGAGACCCTCTCGGCAACCCTGTGGGTCAAGCTGGAGCCTGATGCCATCCATGGTGACTGGCCCCAGAATGAGCTCATGGAGCTCCAGGCTGGCTGTGCTGTGAGTTCGTGCCCTGTAGGCAGGAGCTGGGGGGTTTTCAGCCCCCGGTGCTGGCGGTGCTGCTGAGACAGGGCCCACTGCGCTGTCCCCCACCCCTGGTGTCAGGGTAACTGTCCCTGTGTCCCTGCCTTGCTGTCGTTGCAGGACGGCACGAGAGCCAGGAGCCTTTCCTGGCCTGGCTGCTGCTGCTCAGCAACATGTCAACGGTGCCGTGGGTGCACTCGGTCAGCTACGGGGACGACGAGGACAGCCTGTCCCTCGCCTACATGGAGCGCGTCAACGCTGAATTCATGAAGGCGGCAGCGCGTGGCCTCACCATCCTGTTCGCCTCAGGTGTGACCGAGCCCGGCATGGCCTCAGTGTTGAGTGTGGCTGCAGGAGTCCCTCTGGGGATCTCAGGCTGAGGGGTGGCTGGGGCACCACGGTCACCTGTCCCTTCTCCCTCTGTTTGTCGGCAGGTGATGACGGCGCTGGGTGCCGGCGGGTGCACAGTGGGAACCACACGTTCCGGCCCAGCTTCCCGGCCTCCAGGTGGGTGAGGGAGGGAGCTGGGTGCAGGGGCAGTGGTGGCCTCAGTCCCTGTGGGGTTTGAGCCCCCCGGGGATCACCTGAGGGTCCCCACCAGGGCCTGGGGACACTTGCAGACCCCAGGTCTGGGACCTCTGCAGCTCCTGGGGGGGTGTTGGGATTGTGGGGCAAGGTTGTGGTAGCAGGAGAGGCAGAGGGGGCCGCTGAGGCCCAGGCAGCCATGTGGCCACCCATGGTGCCCCCCTGTCTCCTCAGCCCCTATATCACCACTGTGGGCGGCACGTCCTTCAAGAACCCGTTTCTGGTGACGGAGGAGGTGACAGATTACATCAGTGGGGGCGGCTTCAGCAACATCTTTCCCATGCCTGGGTATCAGGTGAGGGTCACCTGCACGGCTGGGCTGCCTGGGGCTATGGGGGGCCTGGTGGGGGATAACGGACTTGGGAGTGACCAGGGGCTGTGGTGTGCGTGACAATGGGCCATGGTAGGGGATGAAAGCCCTGATGGGGGATGAAGGCCGTGGTTGGGCACTGACAGCCTGTGCTGTCCCCAGGCTGCTGCCGTCGGGCGTTTCCTGCGCTCGGCCTCGAAGCTACCGCCCAGCTCATACTACAACAGCAGTGGCCGCGCATACCCCGACCTGGCCGCGCTCTCTGACAACTACTGGGTGGTGACGAACCGCATCCCGCTGCCCTGGGTGTCGGGGACCTCGGTAAGAGCCCGTCCCCCGCCGCCCCGCAGCCCGGGGGCCGTGGGCTGAGCGTGGTGTTCCGCAGGCATCCACACCGGTGGTGGCGGGCATGGTGGCACTGATCAATGACCGGCGACTGCAGCGGGGGCTGCCACCCCTTGGCTTCCTCAACCCCGCACTCTACCAGCTGCAGGAGCGGGGCCTCAGCACTGCCTTCTATGATGTGAGCAGGGCAGGGGACAGGCTGGGGGGGGTCATGGGTGTCCCAAGGGGCTGGGCTGGGCACACCATCCAGGGGGCTGGGGGGCCATGGATGCCCCAAGGGACTGTCCTGGGTGCTGAGGGTCTGTCCTGGGCCTCTTTCTCTCAGAGCCCTGCTTGGGGCAGGGCCAGCAGTGACCTGCTGGGATGGAGGAGAGTCCCTATGGCCTTTCCTCAGGAAGGGTGTCCGGGGAGGGTCCCCACGGGCCTCCCTTGAGCTTCATGGGGCAGGTCTCCTTGTGTGGCTCTGACTGTTTGGGGTGTGCTGTCCCCTGAGGAGACCCTGGGGAGGGGTGGCCTGTGCCATAGGGAGTGCTGGATGGGTCTCTGTGCTGGATTTCCAGGGGTCCCTGTGCCCCAGGGAGTCCCTGTGCACCTGCACTGAGGCCAGTCCCTGCAGGTCACCCAGGGCTGCCACTTGTCCTGCCTGGATGGCACTGTGCAGGGCCAGGGCTTCTGTGCCGGCCCCGCCTGGGACCCTGTCACCGGCTGGGGCACCCCCAACTTCCCGAGCCTGCTGCGGGCCCTGCTGCTGCACTGACCGGGACACTGTGACTGGGACAGGGGGACTGGGACACGGGGATTGAGACACTGGGACACGGGGACTGGGACAGTGGGACACCGGGATTGAGGGACTGGGACAGGGGGACTGGGACACGGGGATTGAGACACTGGGACATGGGGACTGGGACACGGGGACTGGGACAGTGGGACACCGGGATTGAGACACTGGGACACAGGGACTGGGACAGTGGGACACTGGGACTGGGACATGGGGATTGAGACAGTGAGACACTGACTGGGACACAGGGACTGGGACACCGGGATTGAGACAGTGAGACACTGACTGGGACACTGGGACTGGGACAGTGGGACACTGGGACTGGGACATGGGGACTGGGACAGTGGGACACGGGGACTGGGACAGTGGGACACCAGGATTGGGGCAGTGGGACTGGGACAGTGGGACACCGGGATCAGGACACTGCCATTGGGACAGAGGGACAGCAGGATCGGGACACTGACACCGGGACAGCGGGACACTGGGACTGGGATAGCAGGACACAGGACAGTGGGATCAGGACACTGGGACTGGGAGAGTGGGACATCGGGACTGGGGACAGCAGGACAGGGGTATCGGGACACCGGCGCTGGGACAGCGGGATCGAGAAACCGGCGCTGGGACAGCGGGATCGGGACACCGGCGCGGGGACAGCGGGATCGGGACACCGGCGCGGGGACAGCGGGATCGGGACACCGGCGCGGGGACAGCGGGATCGGGACACCGGCGCTGCAGACCGGGGACGGGCAATAAAGCGGGGGCGGGCAATAAACACGTGGCCCCGCCCTTCCCGCCTCTGTGTGTGCCGGCGGCGCCGCCAGGGGGCGCGCGGGGCGCAGGGCCGATATGGCGGGCCGGGGAGGG
>NW_020956585.1:104756-117135 GCF_003031625.1 Empidonax traillii
ACGAACCGCATCCCGCTGCCCTGGGTGTCGGGGACCTCGGTAAGAGCCCGTCCCCCGCCGCCCCGCAGCCCGGGGGCCGTGGGCTGAGCGTGGTGTTCCGCAGGCATCCACACCGGTGGTGGCGGGCATGGTGGCACTGATCAATGACCGGCGACTGCAGCGGGGGCTGCCACCCCTTGGCTTCCTCAATCCCGCACTCTACCAGCTGCAGGAGCGGGGCCTCAGCACTGCCTTCTATGATGTGAGCAGGGCAGGGGACAGGCTGGGGGGGGTCATGGGTGTCCCAAGGGGCTGGGCTGGGCACACCATCCAGGGGGCTGGGGGGCCATGGATGCCCCAAGGGACTGTCCTGGGGGCTGGGGGTCTGTCCTGGGCCTCTTTCTCTCAGAGCCCTGCTTGGGGCAGGGCCAGCAGTGACCTGCTGGGATGGGGGAGAGTCCCTATGGCCTTTCCTCAGGAAGGGTGTCCGGGGAGGGTCCCCACGGGCCTCCCTTGAGCTTCATGGGGCAGGTCTCCTTGTGTGGCTCTGACTGTTTGGGGTGTGCTGTCCCCTGAGGAGACCCTGGGGAGGGGCGGCCTGTGCCATAGGGAGTGCTGGATGGGTCTCTGTGCTGGATTTCCAGGGGTCCCTGTGCCCCAGGGAGTCCCTGTGCACCTGCACTGAGGCCAATCCCTGCAGGTCACCCAGGGCTGCCACTTGTCCTGCCTGGACGGCACTGTGCAGGGCCAGGGCTTCTGTGCCAGCCCCGCCTGGGACCCTGTCACCGGCTGGGGCACCCCCAACTTCCCGAGCCTGCTGCGGGCCCTGCTGCTGCACTGACCGGGACACTGTGACTGGGACAGGGGGACTGGGACAGTGGGACACTGGGACTGGGACAGGGGGACTAGGACATGGGGACTGGGACAGTGGGACACCGGGATTGGGACAGGGGGACTGGGACACGGGGACTGGGACAGTGGGACACCGGGATTGGGATAGTGGGACACGGGGACTGGGACACGGGGACTGGGACACCGGGATTGGGACAGTGGGACACCGGGATTGGGACAGTGGGACACCGGGATTGGGATAGTGGGACATGGGGACTGGGACAGTGGGACACTGGGACTGGGACACGGGGACTGGGACAGTGGGGCACGGGGACTGGGACAGTGGGACACTGGGATTGGGACAGGGGGACTGGGACAGTGGGACACCGGGATTAGGACACTGCCATTGGGACAGAGGGACAGCGGGATCGGGACACTGACACCGGGACAGCGGGACACTGGGACTGGGATAGCAGGACACAGGACAGTGGGATCAGGACACTGGGACTGGGAGAGTGGGACACCGGGACTGGGGACAGCAGGACAGGGGGATCGGGACACCGGCGCTGGGACAGCGGGATCGAGAAACCGGCGCGGGGACAGCGGGATCGGGACACCGGCGCTGGGACAGCGGGATCGGGACACCGGCGCGGGGACAGCGGGATCGGGACACCGGCGCTGCAGACCGGGGACGGGCAATAAAGCGGGGGCGGGCAATAAACACGTGGCCCCGCCCTTCCCGCCTCTGTGTGTGCCGGCGGCGCCGCCAGGGGGCGCGCGGGGCGCAGGGCCGATATGGCGGGCCGGGGAGGGGGCGGGGCGGCGGCGCGGCCAATGGCGCGGGCGGGCGCGCGCAGGCGCCGAGCGGAGCGGGGGCCATGAGCGGCAGCGCCGATGCGGACCCCGCGCCCGCCGCGGCGGCCCCGCCCGCGCCCGCTGAGGGCAGCAAGCCCAGCCCGGCCGCTGCGGGCAGCGCCGCGCCCGGGGCGGCGCCCGGCGGGGGCGGGGGGGCGGCGCGGGGCGCCGAGGGCGGCGCGGCCGGCGGGAGGGGGTCCGGTGAGTCGGCGGGGCCGGCGGGGCCCGCAGGTCGCCCGGGGCTGATGTCCGCGGGGCCCGGAGCCGCGGGGGGGCGGCGTTGCTGGGGCTGACCGCGCTGTCTCGCAGTGCCGGTGTCCGCGGCCGTGGCCGCTCCCCCGGACGGGGCCATGTCCAACGGCGTGTACGTCCCGCCCGCGGCCAACGGCGACGTGAAGCCCGTGGTGTCCACCACGCCGCTCGTGGACTTCCTGATGCAGCTGGAGGACTACACGCCCACGGTACTGGCGCATGGGGCGGCTCCGGGGGGACGGGACGGGACACGGGGCGCGTCCCCGGGACGGGACGGACACGGGGCAGCTCCCACGGGGCCGTGGAGCTGTTCCAGCTCTTCCCTCCCCAGATACCGGACGCCGTGACGGGGTATTACCTGAACCGGGCGGGGTTCGAGGCCTCGGACCCCCGCATGTAAGTGGCAGCGGGGCAGGGGGCGGCAGTGGGGCCCGCGGTTAGGGTTAACCCCCCGGCCCCTTGCCGACGCGGCCCCTGCCCCACAGCATCCGCCTGATCTCACTGGCAGCGCAGAAGTTCATCTCTGACATCGCCAACGACGCCCTGCAACACTGCAAGATGAAGGGCACAGCCTCGGGCAGCTCCCGCAGCAAGAGCAAGGTGGGGGCACCGGGGAACCCCCTCTTCGGGCTGGGGCTGAGCCTGGGATGTGGGGAACAGGAACCCCAACTCCGCTGGGCTCTTGGGGGGTCCCCGTGGGTGGGGAGGGGCTGGTGGGGACACACTTTGGTCCCCCCCCTCGACTGTGGGAGCAGCTGCTCCCCTGGCAGCTCCAAGCCTGGGGAGGGGCCAAAACAGCGTTAGTGGGAACCCTTGCAATGCCACATTGGGAGCTCGGGGTCCTGCAAGGGCAATGGCACTTACTGCTCGGGGTCTGCGGACAGCTGAGGACACGGAGTGATGGAATGTGGGGAGCTGGGAATATCCTAGCATTGCCCAGCAGCTCTTCTGGGAGCAGGACCACTGTCCCTGCACTGGAGGGGGTCCCAGAGCTCTGGCAGCTCCTCCGGAAGGGGGACACCCCTGTCCCTGTGCCGTAGGGGGTCCCACCCTGTGCCAGCTGTCCCTGTCATGATGATGTACCTTGTGTCCCCCAGGACAAGAAATACACTCTGACCATGGAGGACCTGACACCAGCGCTGGCCGAGTACGGCATCAACGTGAAGAAGCCACATTACTTCACGTAGGGCCTGGGGGGCTCAGGCAGTTTGTAGAGGCTGTGTTGGTGCCATTAAACACCCAAGAGGGTTTTGTGGGAAGGCAGCCTGGCTTCTGTGCCTGCACCCACAAATGCTGGCCCTGGCCTCCCCCAGGGGGGCTGTCAGGCTCACCCCCTTCTGCCAGTCCCAGGGGGCTCAGCCCTCCTGCAGGGGCTGGAGCAGAGTGGGGCAGGGGGAGGCAGGACTGCCCAGCACTCTTCTTCTTCCCAAACTGTTCCCGATGGGGAATGCCTGGGGGCTGCACTGGCAGCACTGCAGATGGAGCTGGGGAGGGGGCCCTAAACCCACACCATCCCCCACTCCATGCCAGGCCTTGTGCTGGGCACCTGCTGAAGGGGTCCCGAACCCACCTACCTCTGCACCAGGCACCTCCTGAGGGGGTCCTGAACCCACCCACCTGCACTGGGCACCTCCTGAGGGGGTCCTGAGCCCACCCACCTGCACTGGGCAGCAGGGTTTGGCTGTGAGTGCCGATTTGTGCCCAGGGCTTTGCAGACTCAAGGGCAGCCCCTCCCTGCACCCCAGCAGCCGAAGGTTCCATACCAAACGTTTATTTGGGGGCCAATGGCCATGCCAACGCTGTAGGAAAGCGTCCGGTGAAGCGCAAAGCAGGAGCAGTGCTGGGCGCCACGGGCAACCCCCCAGCCTGCCCCCCCAGCCCTGGGGGCTGGGTCCCGCAGCGGAGGCAGTGCCATCTGTACCGTGTGTTCGTGGCTGGCTCAGGGTGAGGGTTGTCCCCTGCTCCCCCCGGCTCTGGGGTTAAAGGCACTTGGGGGTGGTGGGGAGGTGCAAGGCAGCATGGCAGGGGGAGGCACCTCCCCTCTACTTCTCCTGCATCTTTTCCAGGATGGGCACTATCATGTCAAACTTGGGGCGCTTGGCTGGGTCCTCATTCATGCAGATCTTCATCAGCTTGCAGATGTGGGGGGAGATGCCAGGGGGAATGGTGGGACGGAGCCCCTCGAGTGCCACCTGTGAGCAGGGAAAGGGGATGAAGTCGGGATCTGAGCCCTGCCCTCACAGACAGGGACACCTTCCACCTGCTCAGGTGGATCCAAGCCCCTTCAAACCAGGCGTTGGATACTTCCAGGAATGAGGCAGCTACAGCTTCTCTGGGCAACCTGTGCCAGGACATAACCACCTTCACAGGGAAGAATATCTTCACCCTACTCAACTTAAATCACACCCTTCCCCTCTAGCCCCTCACCTTCATGCCAATCTCCATGTTGGACAGGTCAGCAAAGGGCACCTCCCGTGTCACCAGCTCCCACAGCAGCACCGCGAAGCTCCACATGTCGGCCGAGCGCCGGTTGATCTCCTCCGGCTTCTTCTGCAGAGCTGGGGGGTGGCAGGGGGTGAGTGGGGCTGGGGCTAAGCAGGGACAGGCTGTGGGGCTGGGAACGGGGCACTCACCTTCAGGGGCCACCCAAGCTGGGGCGTACATCCGCCCTGGGCACTGGAAAGAGAACTTGACATCGGCCATGCTGATCCGCGCCGTCATGTCCTCGTCGATCTGGGGAGAGCGGGCAGTCGGCAGGAGCCCCATGGGAGCCCCCCTGATCTGGGAGGGGGTCTGGGCCCCCCGCTCACCATGACACTGCGGCTGTTGAGGTGGTGCCGTGGGATGAGGGGTTCCAGTGTGTGCAGGAAGGCCATGCCCCGCGCAATGTCGAAGGCGAACTTCACTGCCTGCATCTGGTCCACCACGAAATCTGGGGAGGGGGTGACAGGGAGTGAGCCTGCCCTAGGGCTGCAGCTGGACAGGGCTCTGCTACCCCCAAATGTGCTGTCCCCCAGCACTCACTGGTCCCTTCATGCAGGACGTTGTACAGGGAGCCATAGGGCATCCAGTGGCTGATGATGATGGGATGGGGGGCCGGGGGGGCCTGGCAGGCACCCAGCACCGGCAGCACGTTGGGATGGGAGAAGATCCTGCAAGAGAAGTGACAGCTCTGAGAATGGGAAGGAGGGGGTGAGCTGCCTGCATCCCCTTTGCTGTTCCCTGCCATCCCCCAGGGCCTCCCAGCCTTTGGGCACCGCTCTGGAGCATTCCTGGCCCTGCCGAGCAGGGCAGGTCCCACCTGTCCCACACCCTGACAGCTGTTATGGCCCTGGTCAGACGCTGGGGTGGGTGGCCCCAAGCAAGTGCTGCTGGTGGTAGCCCCAGGCAGATGGGGCACTCACCGCAGCTTCGGGTACTCCTCATTGAAGTCCCGGCTCTTCCGCGTCGTCCAGTCCCGGATTTTCAGCATTTTGATGATGATGTCATTGCCCTGCCAGCGACCCTTCCACAGCTGGGGGGGGAGCAGGGGCACGGGCACTGTGAGAGGGGCAAGAGGTTCCCAGCACCCCCAGGCCCCTGCCTCTGGAGCCCGCAGGACTGAGGGTCCACAATGAGCCAGGCAGGAGCCCTGCCCTGCACCCCGCTGTGGGACCCTGGACCAGCCATGCCTGGCAGGGCCAGGACAGGGGGCATCTGTACAGGCTTGGCTGGGGGTAGGAAGGACCCACCTCTCCCGACTGGTTCTCGTTGAGCTTCTGACTCAGGTTCAGCTGTTTGAAGTCGATCCCGGCAAGTTTGTTTAGGGTCCCATTCCCTGCAGGAGAAGGGGGATGGATGCTCACAGCTGCCAGACCCAGGGTCCAGCATTGGCAGCGCATGGGGGAGCCGTGACCCCCTGCCAAAGGACCCCCAGTCCTTACTGGGCCGGGTGCGGGTTGTGCCCTTCCAGAACGTGTCCTTGTAGGGGATCTTGGTGAGGCTCTGGCCAAGCTTCTCGGCGCGCTCTGTGGAGGGAGAAGGAGGAGGGTGGCACCTGGTGGCACCCGGAGCCTGCTGTAGCCGGGCAGGTGTGGGGCCCTACAGGGCCCTCATACCTTTCAGGACCTCCCGCAGCGGTGTCTTGGCCTTGTCTGTGGGGGTCTCGCCATATTTGTTAGCAATGCTGACCAGGGCCCCGCTGCCCACCAGGTCCTGAGCGAGCAGAGAGCAAAGTCTGTGGTTTGTGATCTCCCCCCTTCCCTCCTCTCCCTCCCACCCATCCAGGTGCTCCCGCTCACCTCGGCCACCTGCTCGTGTCCCCAGAAACAGGCGTAGTGCAGTGGTGTGTTCCCATGCTCGTTCACTGCATTGATGTCCGCCTTGAACTGCATCAGCTGAGGACAAGGGACAGTCCCTGTGAGCCAAATACTGTCCCCATGAGCCCAGCACTGCCCTGTCCTCCCTGAGCCTTGTCCTGGGGGAGGCAGGAGCAGCACACTGGGAGCTGTAGGGAGGGGGCAGAGCTGGTGTGGGGCTCGTAGGGATTCAGAGGGGGCTGGAGGGGGGCCGCTCAAAGCATTGCCAGCTGACGTGGGGAGTGAGCACTGTGTGGGTGGGGCAGTGGGCTTCACGGGGGGTGGGGAAAGGCAGGTGCTGGCACGAGGCACAGGTACCTTCTGCACGATGTCGCGGTGGCCGTGGCTGGCGGCCAGGTGCAGCGGGGTGTCGTCCCCCCGGTTCATGACGTTGATGCGAGCCCCCCGCATGATAAGCATGTCCACCACGTTGGAGCGGCCCTCACGGCAGGCCCAGTGCAGGGGGCTGAACCCGTGGTCATCCCTGTGGGGCGGTGGGGGGCCCTGCTCAGCTGTGGCCCCCCAGCCTGGGCACGGTGGGTATCGCCCACCAAACACTGTCCACAGGGCTGGGCTGAGCATCCATCCCACTCCCTCCCATCCCACTCCCTCCCATCCCCACCAGGGCCCCGGCAGCACCAGCCAAATCCACTCTCCTCCAGGGCTGAATCACAGCTGGATCCCCTCCCTGTCCCCCTGCTCCATGGCCAAGTAAGGGAGGAGGCGGCAGCCGGGCCTTAAATGGAGATCAGGGACTGGCAGGGGGGCTGCCACAGCCCCAGCTCCCCTCCAGCCCAGGCTTCCTCCAGCCCCCTGGCACAGCAGACCCCATCCACCCACACCATGGCCCCACAGCCAGGGGGTACCTGGCACAGAATGACCCTGTCCCTTGGGCACCATCTGTGGGACTGGGAGAGCTCCGTGTGCCTGGAACCCCAGGAGGGACGGGGAGGCACAGCCAAGGGAGGCCCCTTGTCCAGAGTGCGTCCAGAATGCTGCAGCCATGGCCTGGCCAGGGTCAGAGTGCGAGGTTGGGCTGTGCCAGCTGCACGTGCCATGGGCGGCTGCTCCAAGCCCTGTGCCCGGCCCGAACACGGCTTCTGAACGGCTGTGGGCTCCACAGTCCAGTGGGACCCCTGGAATGGGCTGTGTGGAGCGGAGACCCAGGCACACAGAGCACCCCACGCAGCCCCTGGCCCCAGTGGTCCCGGCCCTCCTGTGAGACCCAGCCGTGTGCCCACACAGCTGCCATGGTCTCCCCAGAGAGAGAACGGGGACATGGTCACCAGACAGTGGCCACCGCGGGGACAGGGAAGCTTCCCCAGCCCAGCCGAGCCCCCGCCGTGGCCGTGGCCGCAAGGAAGCGGCCGGAGGATGTTCGGCCTCGTGCCTCAGCGATGCGGTAACTTCCTCCGGCGGGGAGGAGCTGCGTCCCACCGCCTGCCCTGCCCGGGGCATGGAGCCCAGTGCAAACCCCCCGGCACAGCCCCCCCGCCCAGCCTGGCCCCGCTCACCCCTGGTTGAGGTCGTTCTCGGTGTTGTCCAGCCACAGCCGCACAGCCACCGCGTTGCCCTCCCGGCACTGCGTGAAGATGTCGTCCATGGCGGCTGTGGGAGGGAAGGGGGGGAAGGACATGGGGACCCCGATCCCGCTCACCCCTGAGGCAGCAAGGGCAGGAGCCTCCCAGCCCCCTCCTTGTCCCCTCCCAGCCCTTCCCACAGCCCTGTGGGAGGCCAAGGGCCGGGATGGAGCCGGAGCAGCGGCCGAGGGGAAGTTCCTGGGTGACTCCAGCGGGGCAGTGGCTGCCTGCAGGAAGCCAGACTGGCACCCCCGAGCTTATCACCGGGAACAGCCGGCCCTTTACCCCCAGCTCTGGGGGGAGCAGGGCTAGGGGAGCTCAACATCCCCAGCATGGGATCCCACAGACTGAGGGGGAGCAGGGCTGGGGGAGCTCAGCATCCCCAGCACAGGATCCTGCAGTTCATTACCCTCCTGACCCCCTTGGCTGGGTCTGGCACAGCACCGTGCTCAGGAACCAGGACCCCAAAGCACCATGCGTTTCCCTTGGATCCATGGACACTGCAGCTTGTAGCCAGGCACAAAGCTCCCTCCTGCTGTCCCGCTGAGGCCCCAGCTGTGAGCGTGGGACGCCCTGCCCGGGGTCTGTGGCATCCAGCCGGGACATGGGGTGAGTCTCACAATGTGGGGACAGGGACAGACTGTGAACGATGTGCCCAGCGTTCACCTGTGGGGGCTCAAACCTGCTGCCTCAGGGCCCCCCAGGGCCCAGTGCCTACCCAGCCACGACAGGACCCCTGCCCGCTGCCAGCACCTGGCAGCTGCCCTCCAGGGCCCTGCCTGCACCCCCTGCCCCAGGCGGCTCCAGGGATGTGGGACGCAAAGCCCCGGACCCTCGCCGGGGTCTCTCAGGCCCCAGAATGGCCCTGGCACATCCTGGCAGCACCAGCCCTGTCCCGGCTCTGGAGCACCCGCAGCCCCAGACGAGATTTATCCCCCACCCACTTGGGGGCACCCCAGGATGCCCTACACTGGTCCGGGCCCTGTGGTTCCCCATCCTGCTGTCACCGCCGTGGGGACACCCCGCCGTGTCCCCTGCTGTACCCCCCCCGTCACCCACCAGCCCTCGCCTGGTCCCGTAGAGCCGCCAGGAGCCCCCGCCCCAGCCCAGCCGGGATCGCCAGGTGCCCGCCTCCGCCCTGACGAACCCCGGGACCGGACCCACCGCCCCGCGGGGAAGAGATGTGGGGACCTTGTGCCCCCCCGGGTGACCCCAAACCAGCCGCCAGGGTCCCACTCTGCCCTCCCTGCGGTCCTCCCAGTCCCTCCCCTGTGTCCCCACCCCTTCCCTGCAGCCCCCTCGCCCGTCCCGCCGCCTGCCCCGCCGGTGGGGTGCGGTGGCGGTGCGTGCCGCCGTTACCGGTGCGCGTCCCGGGCTCCGCAGGGCGGCGGCTGCGGCGGCTCCGCCCGGCACGGCGCCCCCTGGCGGCCGGAACCCTCACCGGACACGGCTCCGCCACACGGCACCGGGGCGGGGCCACGGGCGAGGCGCGGTCACCGGGGCGGGGCGTCCGCGGCCCCGCCCCCGCACCGGGGCCGCCGGTCCTCCGGGCCGCGAGGGGGCGCTGTGGGCACGTTGCCGCTCGGCGGGCGCACGTGTGTCCGGTACCGGCTGGGGGGCCCGCGCGGGGCCGGGTCGGGGGTCCCCACGCCATGTTTGCAGAGGAGGACTGGGACGGCGCGGCGGAGCCGGTGCCCCGTGGTGCCCCCGAGGGCCCGGGCTGGCCGGTAAGCGGGTGGCGCGGAGGCGGCGGGCCGCGCCGGTCCCGGGCTCGGGGAAGTGACCGGCCCCCGCCCTCCGCAGGGCCCCGCAGCGGGGAAGCGGCTGCCGGGAACCGGCTTGGACGGCGAGGCAGCGCGGAAGCGGCCCCGGGGGCGGAGGAAGGCCGGCGTGCCTCGGGCTGCGGCGGGCGAACGCCCGGCCGGCCCCGATGAGCCCCGGGAGAACGGGCAGCGCCCGGACACAGGTACCGGGGCGGCTCCGGGGCCCGGCGGGCAGGCGGGAGCCTCCGCCGCACCCTCACCCCCCTGTCGGTGCCCGCAGACGGCCCGGCTGAGCCGCCGGCGGAGCTGAGCCGGAGGCAGCGGCGGAACCGGCAGAAGAAGCAGCGGCGGCGGCAGCAGGAGTCGGCGGCGGGGCCGAGCGTGGAGCGGGGCTCGGGGCCGGGGCCCCCGGAGCCGCCGGGCCCCCAGGAGGCGTCCCCAGAGCCCCGCTCCGGCCGCTCGGCCGCGCTCCGAGCGCGGATGGAGGAGCGGCTGCTCGGCGCCCGGTTCCGGTACCTGAACCAGCAGCTCTACACCGGCAGCAGCCGGGACGCAGCGCGGCTCTTCCGCGCGGACCCCACCGCCTTCCACCTGTACCACCGCGGCTTTGAGCGCCAAGTGCGGCGCTGGCCCGAGCGGCCCGTGCAGCGCATCGTGCGCTACCTGCGCCGCCGGTGAGCGAGGACCGGGATTGGAGTGGGGATGGACCGGGATTGGAGTGGGGGTGGACCGGGGATCGCACCGGGGGGACGCCGGGCCGGGGCGCCTTGACTCCTTTCCCCCCCTAGGCCGGCGTCGCTGGTGGTGGCGGATTTCGGGTGCGGGGACTGCACGCTGGCCTCCAGCGTCAAGAATCGGGTGCACTGCTTCGACCTGGTGCAGCTGAGCCCGCGGGTCACTGTCTGCGATATGGCCGAGGTAACGGGGGCACCTCCGGGGCGGGGGCGGGTGCTGCCGGGCAGGCTGCGGGGAGGGGACAGTGACGCCGAGGGTCCTGTGCGTCTCTGCCTCGGGCAGCCAGAGACGGGGCTCAGCTGAACCCACAAGCCTGGGGAGCCCGGTGGGGCTGCCCAGCCCCATTACCACCCTCCTCCTCTGAGCTGTCCCGGGTTGGCAGGTGCCCCTGGCGGACGAGTCGGTGGACGTGGCTGTGTTCTGCCTGGCGCTGATGGGCACCAACCTGCAGGAGATCCTGGGGGAGGCCAACCGCGTGCTCAAGTTGGGGTAGGCCGGGATTGGGGGGCAGTGGAGGTTGGGGTGGGCAGAGGCACTGCCCGTGCCCCGCTAAGAACCGGGGTGACCACAGGGGGACCCTGATGGTGGCCGAGGTGGCCAGCCGCTTCGAGAACATCCGTACCTTCCTGAAGGCCATGGGACAGCTGGGCTTCAGGACAGTCTCCAAGGTGTGTCCCCGGGTGTGCCCGTGTTGGGCACTGAGGGTGCACTGGGGAGCCCCGGGAAGAAGCCTGTGGGGAAGGTGTGTTGGGGCCCAGCCTTTTGCTGGGAAAGGGGATCAGGCCCATGGGGTGGTGAAATCACATGGGTGTGTGGGGGGGAAGCCAGTGCCCACAGAGATGGGGGGGTCTGGTCAGAGGTTTGAGGGACCTGGCAGTCATGGGGGTATAGTGTGGGGGTGTTGGGGAGAGGGGCAACCAGGGGTCAGGGCACTCGGGGTATGCAGGGAAGGGGCTGCTGGTGTCTGGCACGGGGAGACCTGGGGCTCAATATGGCTGTGGTGCGGGGCCTGGGTGTGGTGGGGCCTGGAGAGTGTCAAGGGTACCGGGGCCCGGAAGGGTTGTGGTTTGGGGGGTGATGATGGAGGTACAAGAGGTTGGGAGGTATATTGGGGTCAGGGTCTGGGGTGGCATCTGGGGCACTGGGGGCACACAGGGGCTGTGGGGCTGGATGGAGGAGGGCCCGGGGCACGCAGGGGGAACATGAGGCTCGCTGGGGTGGCGTGCTGGTGGTGGGTGGTGCTGGCTCCTGCGAGTGCTGGGGTTCCCGGTGACCATGGGATGCTGGTGATGGAGCCGGCTGTCCCCGTGCCCCTAGGACCTCTCTAGCTCCTACTTCTACGTTCTGGAGTTCTCCAAGACGGGCCCGTGCCGGGCGGGCCCCGCCCCGGGGCTGCGGCTGCGGCCCTGCCTGTACAAGCGGCGGTGACGGGGAAGGGGGGCTGGCCCCGCCCCCCGCGCGCTGGCCCCGCCCCCCGCGCATACCACCAATAAAGCCGCTGTTTCCGCTCTGCGTGCGTCTGCGCCCAGGGGCGGGGTGGGCGGGGTCTCGGCTGCGCGTGCGCGGTGCTGCGGGGCCTGCGCGGCGGCGGCTCCCGGGGCCGGTACCGGGATGTCGGGGCCGGGCGGGCCGGGCCCCGGCGGGGCCAAGCTCGACATTAACCGCGCCGGCGTGGCCGAGCTCGAGGGCGCCCTCAGCGGCATCGGCCGCCGCCGCGCCCGCGGCATCGTCCGCAAGAGAGAGGTGCGGGGAAGGCGGCGGGGCCGGGGAGGGGGCGGTGGCGGCGGCGAGGGGTGCCGGTGCCGGGGGTGCCGGTGCCGGTCCCGGGGGGGCGAGCGCGGGGGCCGCGTGCATCTCAGTGTCTGGGTTCGCCGCTGGGGTGGGGTCGGGATCCCCGCGGGGCCGGGCGAGCGCAGCTGCCCCCGAAGAGGCCCCGATTCCCCCGGGGTACCGGGAGGACGCGGGTTCCGGCAGGGCGGGGCGGGCACCGCGCCCCGGCGGCCTTCGAGTGCTGTCACCGGTGCTGATGGGGCGAGAAGTGCTTGCG
>NW_020956585.1:118284-131421 GCF_003031625.1 Empidonax traillii
TCGCCGCTGGGGTGGGGTCGGGATCCCCGCGGGGCCGGGCGAGCGCAGCTGCCCCCGAAGAGGCCCCGATTCCCCCGGGGTACCGGGAGGACGCGGGTTCCGGCAGGGCGGGGCGGGCACCGCGCCCCGGCGGCCTTCGAGTGCTGTCACCGGTGCTGATGGGGCGAGAAGTGCTTGCGGGGGCACCCCGCGGCGACCGGTGGCACGGGCAGGAGCGGCACCGCGGGTCTAGCACTGACGAGCGGGTCAGCGCCAGCCGTGCCACGGGGACAGCACCGGGGGCACTCGGCTTGTTTTGGGCTGGGGAAAGGGGAGGTGAGGGGGCGGGAGCAACTGGGTAACACCGGGAATGGGAGCGCCGGGAGGGCAGGAGGCGGTTACGCCAAGAGGACGTGGTCCGACGGGCGGTGAGGGGGGGTCCGGAGTAGGGCGGTCCCGGTTGCTGCTGGTGGTGGGGAGCAGGAGCAGGATCATTGCCGTAAACGGAACCCTGCTGGGTCTGAAGGGCTGTCCGGGTCCTGCCGGGACTCGGGGCTGCGCTGGGTCCCCACTGGGTCCTGCCCCGGCACAGCCTGGCCGGATTCATCCCGTGGCAGGAGCCCGTGCAGGTGTGACGGGAGGTTCCTACTCCCGGGTCGGGTCCGAGCGGTGCTCGGCCCGGGGTCCCGCGGGACAGCCCGCGTGTGCCCGCGGTCCCGGAGCCGCAGCCTGGCCAGGTGGGCTGTGCCCCGGGAGCTCTCCCCGTCCCAGCACGGCCCCCGGGGGGAACAGTGCCCCTGCCCCGGGGCCGTGCCCGTTCCCCATGAGGCTGCTCGGGCAGGGGATCTGTGGGAGCGGGAGGGATTCCTGGGAGCGGCTATTCCTGGCGGGGCTGACTTCGCTCCCCGCAGGAGCTGAAGGGCTTCACCTGCCTGGATGACCTGCTGCACGTCAAGGGCATCACCACGCGCATCCTGGAGCTCAACAGCCAGCGCATGACGTGCCGGCGGCGCTTGGGCCCCGAGGGGGCCCCGCCGGCCAGCCCCGCCCCGCCAGGGGACAGTGGGGATAGCAGGGTGCCCGTGCCACAGGTAGGGGCAGGGCTGGGGGAGGGGATCTGGCGCTTGGGGGCTCAGGGGAGGTGTGTGGAGACCAGGCAGACCTGTGCTAGGCTCTGGAGCAGCTGATGCCTGCGGTCTGAGGGTGCTCAGCCCCATGACCCCCGTGGTGCTGGTGAGTGGAGCCCCTGTGCTCCGGGGCTCTGCTGGCGGCTCCCCAGCCCTGCCCTTGCCTCTCCCTGTGCTCAGGCAGTGGCCGAGGAGGAAGATGAGGAGGAGGAGGACACGCCAGGGCCTTGGGAGCCGGAGCACCTTGGGAAGGGCAGCCCCGGATCCGGAGCAGAGCCTGATGGATCCGGGGGGCGGGGGGTACTGGAGCCTCCCAGCTCTGCTGGGGAGCAGGAGGAGGAGGAGGAGGAAGAAGAGGAGGAGGAAGAGGAAGGGAGCTGCTGCAGCGAGGAGGGGGAGGATGGCAGCAACGTGTACCTGTACTACACCCTGGGGGAGCGCTGGATCGACTACCTGCAGCGCACAGGCGACCGGGGGCTGCTGCGGCACCTGCGCCCCAAGGTGACCAAGGAGGGGAACAAGGGGGTTGATGAGGTGCTTGGGGGTCCTGCATGGGGGAGGGTGGGGTTGGCTGTTGCTGCTGTCGCTCTGACACGCTGGGGGCTGTCACAGGGGGCTGCTGGGCTGAGCACTGGGGGTCCCTGGTGCCTGGCGGTGGGACTGGGGAAGGAGGCCCTGCCCCAGTCCCCAACCCTGCTGCAGCCCCCTTGCCCTATGGGGGGGGGCCCTAATTACCATGTGGACCCTGAAGGGAGGCAGCAGGAGGGGTTGGGGGTTTGCCTCGTTGCTCTGGGCAGGACATCCACGGGTTTGGCTTTGGGCAGGTGATGTGTAGGGAAACCTGGGGTTCAGCTCTGGGTGGGGAGTTCACAGAGGTCCAGGGGGTTCTGGGTCTGCCTCAGCCACTCCAATCTGTGTCCTGCAGATGAAGCGGAAGTCGGAGAACGGCCCAGATGGCCGGGCCCTGTCCCCGGGGAAGAAGCTGTGCAAGGGCTCTGAGTATGGCAGGTGAGGGGGCTCTGGGTACAGCAGGGGAGCGGGTTCCAAGTGCTAGAGCGGGCACACACCTCCTCCAGCTCACCCTGAGAGGATGCTGGAGCTACCTGGGTTGATCAGGGGTTGGCCCAGGTGACCTCCAGCCCTGACCAGTTATCCATTTGCTGAGCAGGCTGAGCTGGGGGCTGTGGCCAGGTGAGGCTGTGGGCAAGGGGTCAGAGAGGGTCAGTAGGGTGGAGCTCCCAGCAGTGGGGACCAATTCCCAGATCCTCTGGCATGGCATGGAGCAGTGCTGGCACGGCTCACCTGTGCCCTGGCCTCAGCTGTGCCTGGTCTCTCCCAGGACACTGGGTCCCTGCACGCCCAGCCCCACCACCACCTTCGGGGACCTGCGCAACGCCAAGGTGGGGCAGGCCCGGCGTCGCCGCATCCCCTCAGTGGCTCCACCACCTGAACTGCAGGACTGGCTCCGCACCTTCCAGGTACAGCTCATCTAGGGCTCCAAGGGGTGGGAACCAGGCCTGATGAATCCCCACTGTGGGTAGGGGCTGGGCCCACTGTGCATTTTGGGGAGTTTTGCTCAGGTGAGGTAGCACGGAGGGGGTGTCAGTCCTGTCCTGCTGCCCCCCCTGCCTGGGATGGTGTTACCTGCCACACTGCATGTGACCTGTGACCCACTGCATACTTCCCACCGAGTTCCCACCTTCCTTGGGTTCCTGGCCTGGGGGCTAGGGCAGGAGCTCAGGCTGGCTGGGCTGTGGGCACCAGGGGGTCCCACCTGTGTGCTGGGGACATGGAGCTGGGGGTCACCAGGGGTCCCCCTGCAGCGCTGGAGCGGCCCCGAGAAGCTGCTGGCCCTGGATGAGCTCATTGACCGCTGTGAGCCGGCGCAGATCAAGTACATGATGCAGGTCATCGAGCCCCAGTTCCAGCGGGACTTCATCTCTCTGCTCCCCAAGGAGGTGAGCAGGGCTGGGAGCTCACAGGCACAGCCTGACCCCCTCTAGGGACCCCCATGACCCCTGCTATCCCTGCAGCTGGCGTTGTATGTCCTGTCCTTCCTGGAGCCACGGGACCTGCTCCGTGCTGCCCAGACCTGCCGCTACTGGAGGGTCCTGGCTGAGGACAACCTGCTCTGGAGAGAGAAGTGCCGTGAGGAAGGTGAGGACCCCCCAGGGTGGGGGCTGGGGGCCACCCTGGGCTCGGCTCAGGTGAGGCACCGCTGCATTCCCCCTGCAGGGATCGAGGAGCCCTTGCACCTGCGGAAGCGGCGCCTGCTCAGCCCCGGGTTCATGTACAGCCCCTGGAAATTCGCCTTCCTGCGCCAGCACCGCATCGACATGAACTGGCGCAGTGGGGAGCTGCGGCCTCCCAAGGTGGGTCTGGGTGTCCCACCCGGGACAGGCTCTGGGGAGCTGAGAGCCCCCGAGGTGGGTCTGGGGCACTGCAATGGGGGGAGTTGGTGTGGGATCTGCTGCATGGAGCAGATCCAGTTTGGAGCAGTGGGGCAGCAGAAGTGGAGTCCCATAGGCTGAGGCAGAAGTGGAGTCCCATAGGCACCTGCCACCTCCCACTGCTCACTGTGTTTGAGGGGTCCTGTGGGCTAGGGGGGCCCATACTGCTCCCCCTCCATGCCTGTGCTCCCACAGGTGCTGAAAGGCCACGACGACCACGTGATAACCTGCCTGCAGTTCTGCGGGAACCGTATTGTCAGCGGCTCTGACGACAACACGCTCAAGGTGTGGTCGGCTGTCACCGGAGAGGTGAGTGTCACTGTCACAGGGCAGGTGTCACAGTCCATGGGCAGGTGTCACTGTGATGGGGCAGGTGAGTGTTGTATTGTCACTGCTGCCACGGGGGGGCCGGGACAGGGACCACCCCCCTGTGCTGAGCACAGGTGAGGCTGCACCCTGACTCCTGGGATCAGTTTGGGCCCCTGGTGACAAAGACACTGAGCTGTACTGCTCTGCTGTGCTGCAGGTGGGGGTAGGTGGGAGAGGCCCACCTGTCCCTCACGTCCCGCCCCCTACAGTGTGTTCAGACGCTAGTGGGCCACACGGGGGGTGTGTGGTCCTCCCAGATGAGGGACAGCATCGTCATCAGCGGTTCCACGGACCGCACGCTCAAGGTGTGGAACGCGGACAGCGGCGAGTGCGTGCACACGCTGTATGGACACACCTCCACTGTGCGCTGCATGCACCTGCACGGCAACAGGTACGGGCTGAGGGAGCTCTGTGGGAGGGGGGCCTGGGCAGTGAACCTCCCTGTCCCGGGGCTGCCCCGGCAGCCGGGCCCCAGGTGTCCCCTCACCCCCAGGGTGGTGAGCGGCTCCCGGGACGCCACACTGCGGCTTTGGGACATCGAGACGGGGCAGTGCCTGCACGTGCTGATGGGACACGTGGCGGCCGTGCGCTGCGTTCAGTACGATGGCAACAAGGTGGTCAGTGGCGCCTATGACTACACGGTCAAGGTGTGGGACCCCGAGAGCGAGAGCTGCACCCACACCCTCCAGGGGCACACCAACCGCGTTTACTCCCTGCAGGTACGGCCTCACACCTCCCCTCCTGCTGCCTTCCCCCTCCAGCTGCCCTGATTTCCCTGCTTGCTGCAGGTACAACCTCACACACCTGCTCTTCTGCTGCCTTCACCTGTTACTTCACCCCGCTTTCCAGTCACAGGGCACAAGCTGTGCCAGACAGTCCCCGTGTGTACTGCAGGCACATGTAGGCCGTGTCTGTGCTGTCAAGGGACACGTCTGTGCAATGCAAGGACACGTGGACCACATCTGTGTCCTGTGGGGACACTCTACCTCCCTGACACTCTCTCCCACACATACGCTGTGGGCACAAACACTGCTCTGTGCCCACTCCCTGGAGCATTTATAGACCCCCAAAAAACTGAGGGGTATGTGAGGCTGTGGCTCAGCACTGAGCCAAGGACTGAGCTGGAGCTGAGGGTGCTGCGTTCCAAACTGGGTGATGCTAGAGCCAGGGGGATAGCTGGAGCTGGGGGGGCTGCACCCCAAAGCGGGGGGCACTCCTGTCCCCGGTGCTGAGCTGGGCCTCCCCCTCTGGCAGTTTGATGGGACACACATCGTAAGTGGGTCCCTGGACACGTCGATCCGGGTGTGGGACGTGGAGAGCGGGAACTGCCTGCACACCCTCATGGGGCACCAGTCCCTCACCAGTGGGATGGAGCTGCGCGACAACATCCTCGTGTCCGGCAACGCTGACTCCACCGTCAAGATCTGGGACATCAAGACGGGGCAGTGCCTGCAGACACTGCAGGGTGAGGGGTGTTCCCCACCCTCAGGGGCCTGTGGGCGGCAGGGGCGGCTCCCCTTGATCAGGAGGCTAGGAGGGAGCAGTTCCTTAGGGGGCTGCAGAGGGAATGAGGCCCCCAGATGTGGGAGGGCAGGTGTCACCTGGCCGTGGGTGCCCCAGATGTGGGAGGGCAGGTGTCACCTGGCCGTGGGTGCCCCAGATGTGGGAGGGCAGGTGTCACCTGGCCGTGGGTGCCCCGGGTACCCCTGTGGCTCACAGCTGTCTCCCCACAGGTCCCAGCAAGCACCAGAGTGCCGTGACCTGCCTGCAGTTCAGCTCTAAGTTCGTGGTGACCAGCTCTGACGACGGGACGGTGAAGCTGTGGGACCTGAAGACGGGGGAGTTTGTGCGGAACCTGGTGGCCCTGGAGAGCGGGGGCTCCGGGGGCGTCGTGTGGCGCATTCGTGCCTCCAACACAAAGCTGGTGTGTGCTGTGGGCAGCCGCAACGGCACCGAGGAGACTAAGCTGCTGGTGCTGGACTTCGATGTGGACCTCAAGTGACCCCGGCCAGCCCGGGGGGCCCGCGGGAGGGGTGGCCCCGGCGCAGGCGCTGGCCCCCGCGGGCAGGACAGGGGCGTGCCCAGCCAGGCCTTATTTATATGCGCGGGAGCGCCTGGCCGGGCCGCAGAAGCATGTTTTATACACAGAATATATCGATTTATTTCTGTACTGGGGCTCCTGCTCAAGCCCTGAGCCCCAGCTGGGGGCCGCGGTGCATCCCCTCTGACTGTGGGCAGCACAGGCAGGGGACAGGCTCTCGGGTGTCACAGTCCACGGGAAACAGCTCTCCCTGCACACGTGGGACCCTGGCTGGGGGTGATGGCCCAGCAGCACCTGACACCCCTTAGCACTGGGTGCCTGCTCTGCATCAGCCATTTATAACACTGCTGTCCTGGTGCCCACAGAGGTCCTGCAGCCCCCCCTGCAGTGACCCCAGCTCTGAGGGCAGCGCTGGCCCTGTGATACCCTGGGCCAGGCTTGTTGTACTCCAGGGGCTCCCCTTACTCTGGGAGCTCCCCAGCACCAGTGAGAGCTGCAGGACCAAGAACTTCCCCAGTGTGTCCATCGGGAGCCTCTGTGCTGCTCCAGGCCCACACGGAGACCCCATGGAACCCCCAGGGCTGGGTGGAGCTGGAGGATCAGGCCCAGGACCCCCGGGGGTGTCTGTTTGCCCAGGTGAAGCAGCCGTGACCCCTTCCCCCCCAGTGTGGCCCCTCTGCCCTGACAGGGCCTCCTGGACACCCTGGTGCTGCCCCTCTGCATCCTCCGAGGCACCCCAGCCCCCACAGGGAGACGTCTGTCTCATGTTTAGGCAGAATTCCCAGGATTCCCAGTTATGCCGTGGGCAGACAGGGTTGGGGCTCCAGTGCCCTCCCGGAGCATGGCACGGAGCCGTCACTGAAGAGACGTTTTATTGGCACCAGAGGTCCACTTCCTAAACATCCAGACACGTGGGGGCTCCCCTGGTCCTGTGCCCTCTGCCCCACCGGCCCGGGGACTGTCGGGGCCGAGCGGAGCCGTTCTCTCACTGCTGCTCCGGTGGGGGCCCAGCGCTGCAGCTCCTGCCGGGGCCGGGGGGGCCGGTCCTGCTCCCCGCCGCCGTGGGAAGGCGCGGCCAGGTCGTGCTACGTGCCGGCACCGGGAGCGACGGGCGAGGGCGCGGCGGGGCCCGCGGCCGGGGGCCCCACGGCACCGTGCTCGGCCGCGCGGCGCTGCAGGAGCGCGGGCACCAGCCCCACGTAGGAGCTCATCAGGCGGTGGTTGGCGCGGACCAGCCTCGCGGCGCAGCTATCCAGGCACGACTCCTGCGGGCCGGGACGGGCCGGGTGGGCGGGTTAAGGGGCGCGGGGACTCCCGTGCCGGCCCCCCCTCCCGGCGCCCCGCTCACCTCGCGGCCCGTGAGCAGCCGGTAGTCGAGGGTGCAGACGCAGTGGCGGAAGCAGAGCTCGGTCATGCGGTTGTAAACCAGCAGGAAGTCCCGCAGCTGGAGGGCACGGGAGGGTCACACCGGGGCAGGGCCGGGACCCCCCACACGGGCCCGAGAGCCCCGGGCCCCTCCCTTGCCAACCCGGGGCCTCGGGATCCCACGCCGGGATCCCGCCCGAGAGCCCCACGAGCCCGGCCCCCGCGCCCCCCGTCCCTCCGCTCACGCTGCGGAGCTGCTGCCGGTGCTCGGCCGCGGGGTCCATGCCGGGCCCGCCGGTGCCCCCGCTCGGCGGGGCCGGCCCCACGGCGCGCCTCTGACGCCACTTCCGGCTCGGCGCCTCCGTGACGGCGCTTCCGGCGCGTCCGGGCCGAGGCGGAGCGGGAGCGGCGCGGGGGGGCCCGGCGGGGCCGGGGCGCAGGTGGGGCCGGGTCACCGCCGGCGGGGAGCGGCCGGGGGGCGGCGGGGCCCGTCCGCCATGGGGCCGGACCGTCTCTGGCCGGTTCCGCCGGGAGCGGCCTCCGGGAGTCCCCGCGGGGGTCGGTCCCGCCGCTGGGCCCGGCCGGGGGTGGGTGCGGGCGGTCGCGTCCCGGGGGCTGCGGGGCCGCTGCCCCGGGAGATGGCGCAGGGCGGTGCTAGCCTGTCCCGCAGGGCTCGGCACCGCCGCCGGGCCGGGCCCAGGGACAGGGCACAGATAACGGGCACCTGGAGCCCGCCCCGGGCCCCGCCTGCCCCGGAATGTGCCCGGACCGGTCTGGGCGCTCAGGGCCCTCCCGCACCTCCCGGGCTGCGGACGTGGCTCCCGGCGCGCTGCTGCGGGCCGGGCCGGGCCGGGTGCTGCCGGCGCGGGTGTCCCGGGACAGCGGTTGCGGGTCCCCGCCGGCGTCCGTGAGGGGACACGCGGTGCGGTCCCGGGAGCGCGGGGACTCGGGGGGACCTGGGCAGGACAGGGGGGAGCCGGCGTGGGGCTAGGATTGGCGCTGGGATCGGGGTTGGGATTCGTGCCTTCGTGACGTGCCGCTCCACTCTCCGGGAGCGTTCTGGAAGCCAGGGCAGTCCCGAGGGCCAGGCGGGGCAGCAGCTGCAGGAGGCCCTGGGCAGGGGCAGCGACAGCTCAGTGCCGGCAGCTGTCGGAGTGGGACCCCCTACGCTGCCCCCTCCCGCCTCTGGCGTCGGAGCCCACCCCCTCAGGTCCCAGCGCCACCTCCGCATCCCCTCAGGCCCTGAGGATGTCGGACGGGATCCTGAGCAAGGCGGCCACCATGGAGATCCCCATCAGCAGCAACGGTGACACGAGCAGCCTGCCTGAGGATGATGGCCTGGAGCAGGTCTGGGGGCTGGAGACCCTGAGGGTGTTTGAGGCTGTGCTGGGGCCGAGCTGCCCCTGCAGCTCAGCCCCCCGTGCTCCTGTGCCCCTCAGGACCTGCAGCAGGTGATGGTGTCAGGACCCAACCTCAACGAGACCAGCATCGTGTCAGGCGGCTATGGGGGCACGGCCGAGGGCATCATCCCCACAGGCACCATCAAAGGTACAGGGACTGGGCTGGCAGGGGGGCTTCTGCAGGGGAGGGGGGCTCATCTGCTCTCACTGCCCCCAGTTCTGGCGTGAGGCTCAGCCGCGACCGCTCAGCCGAGGCCCCTCCCAGGAGGCTCTGTCCCCGCTGGGCTCAGGCCGTGTGCAGGAGCAGCGTGTGGGGGTTGTGCTGCTGACCCCATCACTGCTCCCCCCAGGCCAAGGTGGGGTCTCTGCCGGGTTATCTCTGTGCCCTCAGCCAGGACACCCCAACAAGGTTCTCTGGGGCCTTCCAGGGAAGGGTCCTGGCTCTGCCCCAGGCTGGGAGCAGCGAGAGCTCTGGGCTGTGATGGGGATGGCAGGGGTGGGCAGGGGCCACTGAGGCCCTGCTCTCCACTGACCTCTCCTCACTGTCCCAGCTGGACCAGGCCGTGGTGGGGTCAGGGGGGCCCTGTGCCACAGGAGCTGTGGCACCACTGTTCCTCTGTCCTTGTTCCACACGGATCTGTCCCTGAGAGTCCCCCCATGGCAGACCCCAGCCCCCATGGGGCCAGGGGGGGTCTGTGTGGGCAGAGGGGGTGTGTGCATGCTCTCCCGGGGCTGGCAGTCCTGTGTCCCCAGCGCACCAGGCCTGCCTGGCTCTCGGAGCAGAGACCCCCACTGAGGGGCCAGAGGGGGCTGGGGGGGTTCCCTGGGGCAGGGGTATCCATCTGTGTGGCCACAGCCACGTCTCTGGGTTCCAACACTCACCTGCCGCCGTCGCTCTCCCGCTGCCGCTCGCCTGCACACTCGTCCCCACTCCCTGCCCCCCGTCCCCTCTGCCTTGGCCGTCCCTGTCCCGTGCCTTGTGCCCTTCCATCCTGCCCCACCCCCTGCTCGGCGCCCGCAGCCCCCCCGTTTCCAGGCTCTCTTGTCCACCCTCACCCCCCCCGAGGACCGTCGGTGCCCCCCAGTGCGCCCGCTGCCCGCAGGATGGCCCGCCCGGCCGCCGCCCCCACAGGTACTGCCCCTCTCCGTACCCTGACCCATCCTGCTGCTGGGACAAAGGACAGTGCTGATGGGCCTGGGGGTCTCAGAGGTGGGTCCCAGCCAGAGGGTCTCCTTGGGCTGCCAGGTCCTGCTCTCCCTGGTGATGGGAGACAGCAGGATGGGGCAAGGCCTGGGCTCGGCTGTGCAGGCAGATGTGGCTGGACTGGGGTCTCTTCCCCCATGTGGGACCCCCTAGGGGGGACGGCAGGAGCAGGGACCCCACCACGATGCCCATGAGCTGGTGCCGGGCACATCCATAACCGGAGCTGGGGACCCTGCTGTGGGGACAGTGGCTCCCAAGGGTAGGGCCTGCCTGGCTGCCCGTGGGCACTGCTCCCCAGAGCCGGTGCCAGATCCTGTCCCTGTCCCCATGCCAGGCCCTGGGCTGCACACGCCACCCTCGGGCCCCCCGCCCGGCGGGGAAGAGGTCGTGCGCGGCATCGCTGTCGAGAAGTTTGACATCGTCAAGAAGTGGGGGATCAACACCTACAAGGTGAGGGCTGAGACCCCAGCGGGCCCCCCTGACCCCCTGTCCTGCAGTGCTCCAAGCAGCTGCTCTTGGAGCAGATGGGGTGTCCACACACCCCGTGCCCCCTGACCCCCTGTCCCGCAGTGCACCAAGCAGCTGCTGTCGGAGCGCTTCGGGCGGGGGTCCCGCACGGTGGACCTGGAGCTGGAGACGCAGATCGAGCTGCTGCGCGAGACGAAGCGCAAGTACGAGAGCGTCCTGCAGCTGGCGCGGGCGCTCACGTCCCACCTGTACAGCCTGGTGCAGACACAGCATGCCCTGGGCGACGCCTTCGCTGACCTCAGCCAGAAATCCCCCGAGCTCCAGGTGTGCAGGGGGGCACACGGGAACTGCTGGCGCTGGGGAACACGTGGGCATCACGGCCAGGGCTGGGGGGGACACCTGGGCACCAGGGCAGAGCAGGGACACCTGGGCACCAGGGCTGGGGGGGACACCTGGGCACCAGGGCAGAGCAGGGACACCTGGGCACCAGGGCTGGGGGGGACACCTGGGCACCAGGGTCAGGGGAGATGGGGACTACTGGGACTGGAGGTAATGGCCTTGGACACCAGCCTGTGCAGGTAGGGATGTGAGCTGGAGCTGGGCTTGGTGGCACTGGGTCGCGGTTGGGCTCTGAGGGAAGAGTTTTCCAACTCAAAAGGCCCTTGGATGGAGGGGAGCGGGGCTGTGACTGTGGGCCTCTGTCTGGTGCCAGGAGGAGTTTGGGTACAATGCGGAGACGCAGAAGCTGCTGTGCAAGAACGGGGAGACGCTGCTGGGTGCTGTCAACTTCTTTGTGTCCAGCATCAACACTCTCGTCAACAAGACTATGGAGGACACGCTCATGACAGTCAAACAATATGAGACAGCCAGGTGGGACAGGGGAACCCGTGGGGGGCTCAGGGGTTGCAGGGGCTCCAGGGGCAGGTCACTGACGCCAGGGGTCCCTGGCAGGCTGGAGTATGATGCGTACCGCACAGACCTGGAGGAGCTGAGCATGGGCCCGCGTGACGCCGGTGCTGTGAGCCGCCTGGACGCGGCCCAGAGCCAATTCCAGAGCCACAAGGACAAGTACGAGAAGCTGCGGGCAGACGTGGCCATCAAGCTCAAGTTCCTGGAGGAGAACAAGGTGGGCGGGGGGGTGGTGGGTGGGATGGAGATGGGGTGCGTGGTGGGGCGTGCAGGGGTGGGGGACACGGGAATGAGGGATATGGGATAGGGATGGAAGACACGGATGGGAGGTTCAGGGGTGGGGTGTTCCTGCAGGGATTTAACAGCCACATTGGATGTGGCACTCGATGTGGTTCAGCAGTGGGGTGGGCAGTGTTGGCGGAGCAGTGGGACTCAGGGGTCTCTGAGGGCTTTCCCAGCCCATTTCTGTGCTGCTGGGCTGGGGTTGGGCTCCCCCAGACCATGACCCCCCTGTCCCAGATCAAGGTGATGCACAAGCAGCTGCTGCTGTTCCACAACGCCATCTCTGCGTACTTCGCCGGGAACCAGCAGCAGCTCGAGCAGACCCTCAAGCAGTTCAACATCAAGCTCAAGACCCCTGGCGCCGAGAAGCCCTCCTGGCTGGAGGAGCAGTGAGCCCCCCGCGCCCCCCCAGACAGGGGAGCCCCCCTGTGGGGTACACATGGACCTCAGTTGTGGCCGGGGGCTTGCTGGGGGCACAGCCTGGGTCCACCAGCTGTGGGGGCTGCCACTGGGGTGGGGCCTGCCCATCCCACAGCCCCCCTCAGGGTAGGGTCCAGCAGCTCCTTAGCACAGACCCCCACATAGCAGATAGCCTGAGCCCCCCCTGCCCCCAGCACCACTGAGGGGCTAGGGACCCCCCCTTGCTGGGCTGCACCCCCACCCTGGTCCCCCTGCTCACCTTGGGGTGGGCCGGGACCCTCTACTGCCCTCCTCTGCCTCCCTTGGGCAGGATGGGGGTGCACCCCCCCAGGTCCCTTCCCTGCTCCCCCAGGGAGACCCCTGCCCATGGCACAGTGGAGCTGGGGGGGGCCAGCCCCAGAACAGCTGGGTCCCTCCCATACCAGGGGGCTGTGAGGGTCCCCTGCTGCACCTGGGGAGTTTCCTGCTGTCCCCCCTACATGTGGGTTACCCTGGCTCCCTTCAGGCCAACTGCAAGTGTTTCTGGGGTGGCTGTTCTCACACTCCTGATCGAGGAGGGGCTGCACTCCTCAAAGCCCCCCCTGCTCCCCTGGGGCTGCGGTGTCCTGAGCTGGTGGGGGGGTCCCTGCACCCTGCTGCTAGTGGGGAGGAGGGGGATGCTGGCCAGGCACGGGGACCCTGGGGGGGCCAGGGGAGCTCCAAGCAGGGACCAAACGCCAGCAGAGGCACTGGGGGTGCACACACCTGTCAGTGCGTATGTGTGTGCAGGGACACGTGTGCCCCAGGACACGTGTGCTGCACACGGGGGGTCGGGGTCCTGGCCAGTGTTCCCCCCACCCCACGAGGGGCCCCCAGCCCGCCCCTGCACTTGGGCACTTTCTCCTGAGACAAAACTGTTGGGTTTTTTTGCTCATTAATTTAACCTGTAATTTAATGTTGGGATCTGACCCCGATCCCCCTCCCGGTGACGGTCTGACCCCCTCCCCACTTCTGTAAGACCCCAATAAACGGTACGGATCAGTGTGTGCGGGGCTGCAGCCAGGACCCCCGCACTGGGGGGCATGGGAGACCTGGGAGGTGTTGGGGGACTGCACCACTGGGCTAAGGCTGCTGGGGCTGGTGG